>NC_053159.1:99842945-100142945 GCF_016835505.1 Polypterus senegalus | reverse complement strand
ATAGCAAATCTTCATCCCAATCCCAGTTACCCTGCCTGATTTATTTCCCCTGGATTTCTTTGTTTTTGCTACATTTTCTGCTTTCATGAGTCTTAAAGGCTTCCCAATAGCATTATTTTTCTATAGAGATGCTTAGATGACACTCTCAGATCAATATAAGTCTTGCCAAACTATCAAATTTAATTCCATGTGGTTTCAGATTCTCCTTCATACCTTCTGGTAAACTGTACTTAAAATCTAATTTGAGCTTTTCTCAACTTTCAGATGATGATACACAAGCAAGAGTTGAGTACTTAGTTGAAGTTCTTGATTTATTGATCACTATACATTCCTCTTCTCATTTGTAGCTGAACCCTGTGGGTACCACATTCCAAATTAAAGGAATTTCCAAAATTAGCGACTGAAATGAGGATCCTGCATCAGATTGTTGGATTAACTCTCCCAAAGGACCCTAAAATAGAGTAGTGGCTGCTCCAGTCTGAATGAAGCAATTTAACATGGCTTATACCAAGAGTTCCCAAAGTGGTCGGAATTGACCCCCTATGGTCGATTTGAACTTTCTAGGAGTCAATAGTTTCAATAAAAAAATTTAGGGGTCAGCAATAGCAAAAATAGACCCCCTTACTATTGCTATTTGTTTGTTACTTCAAAATATCTATGATTCCAATAGGTACCTAATTAAAAAGTAAAATAATTCAAAAAAACACTTTTTTGATAAAAACACATTACATACCAAACTTGTGAACGAAAAGGTAAAATGTGTCATTAAAAGAGTCACAAGTAAGAATGCACGAAAATACATGTAGCACAAACATGTCTGTGCATTGTCTTATCGAATGTATCAAAGCAAGTGCGGGCATGAAAAACTGTTGCATGTCCGCACTTGCTCGTGGTGGGATGAGACGATGGATATTCGATATTAGCAGAATCTATCAGTCTTGTACAGTCATGCTTTCATAAAACACTATAAATTGGTTTGTTTGATGTGACATGTACTTATTTGTGATTTGAACTTTGAATATAATTATTTATTGAGGAACAGTACTACAAAAAAGAAAATCAGAGGACACAGTTTATTTATTCGAGTTTGAACAAAAATCTTCTGTTTCAAGTAAGTACATACTTTATTGTTTTTTTTTTTATCGCAGAGGCTGTCGAAATTGTTTGTTAATAAGTTTTTATTTCTTCAGATAATAATATGACTGAACCAAAACAGAAATGCAGGCAGTACAGCTTAGACTATTTGTATTTATTTTGAATTTATATATTTATTTCATAAATGTCAAAAATATAAAAAAAGCTCATATTTTTTTGCTTTAATTTTCGTTAGTGCAGGTTTCGATATTAAATGTTGCACAAGATGCCATATTCCGTAGTCCTTTTATCTTTTTCAATCATTAATTACAAGTGATTAAAATGAAAAGTTTGATATCAAGTGAAATATTTAATATCGAGTACTGTACAAATTTATTAATTTAAGTAAGTAAAGTAAATGACTAGGGGGTCGATGGTTTTAAAAGATTTTGGTAAAGGGGTCTGTGGCCGAAAAAAGTTTGGGAACTGTTGGCTTATACAAACAGTATGATGAGGCTGCCCTGGCCTCTTTTTCATGAAGTGTTACTGGAAATGGCCCACTAGCAGGAAACCAGGGACACATGGGAGAAATTACATTTCTCATCTGCTTTTTGGACACTTTTCCTGGAGGGACCTAAGGATTATAATAGGGATTGGAAAATCTGGCCTGGACTGATCATCTTGAGAAGGCAACGTTTATTTTGCTGCTCTTGAATGAATACCATTTGGGTGAAGCACTTGGCAATTTTTGTCATATGCATGAGGTCTTTTTGCAGTAAAACACTGGAACTCCATTAAATTTGCTTTAACCCTTCCTATGTAGTCTTTTCTAAAACAGTGAAGGATGGATTATTCTGTGTTGAGTCACACATATTTGCTCCATTTTGAATAGTGGAATTCTAGATGCTGCGGTGGGCTGGCGCCCCGCCTGGGGTTTGTTTCCTGCCTTGCGCCCTATGTTGGCTGGGATTGGCTCCAGCAGACCCCCGTGACCCTGTAGTTAGGATATAGTGGGTTAGATAATGGATGGATAAATGGAATTCTAGATTTTTGGCAGATATCAGTGTTCCTTTGTTTGCATAGATTAAGTCTTGCTATGTACAACACTTAAGCTGATATCAGATTATGGGACTTCTAGTTATTGGGTATGTCAAAATTGCAGACATACATTGCTGATCTTATTGGTGAACCATGTCAGTTTAAACAACTGAAAATTGCTGCTCATGTTACATTTACCATTTTAGCACAGTTGTGATTTCCCCATTTTCTGACAGCCAATACCGTGCTGCCTGATAGTATGAGTGGTGTACAAAGAGGCTAATAGGTGTGGCAAATTTAGCTGCAATCTTGTCCTCTTTTTCTTTTTCCATTCAGTTATAAATCTATTGAAAAATGAGCTTGTGTTCTGTTTGTGAGGTCTAAAATATCAGTGTTCCTTATTCCTCGTTGCTGGATTAGATGCATTGTACTTTTTGATGAGCATTCATTGTCTATTGGTTATCATGCACACAGAGCCCATCCCAACAAATAAAGACACAATCAAACCTGTTTAATTTTATCAGAGTGAGTCAAACACTAGTTGGGGTGAGTTTTTGGGAGTTGTTGGGCATGTCACATTAGGTGGCTATATCATAGGAGCATGCCGGCCAACTGCCTCCAACTCTCTAGGATTATGTAAACAAAGGCTATGAATGAAAATCTCTGGAAAAGTGATGTAATGTGCTGGCTTTTGACACTGGTTGAAAAACACCATGTAAAATACACAGCTCTCAGTTTAAATCCCATCCTGTTATATTCTACTATGTTATAGTAAGTAACATTGGGAACATAGGGTGGATATTAATGTATATATCATAAGTAAATCTCATAAAAATAGTACTGTTTTATCTATATAAACTACAAAAGCAGTTATTTATGGTGAACTTAAAGAAAACATTTTAAACAAAACTGGCAAAATATTTTCAGGGAATGAAAATGAAAAAAGAAAAGTCTCAATGTAGGTATATAATTTGCAATGCTTAACATGTTACGTTTATAGTAATTTGTAAGGATTTAGGATCTTTATTTCCCTTCAATGATATCAAACATCTATAAAAATAAATCTTTAAACACATTTATTGGCACACAGTTCAAAATGATCACTCCAATATGTATGTCGTTAGTTTCCTATACATTTCACTGTTCCTATTTCTACATTATAAGCTGTCAATGTTTACTCAAAAAGAATACATAAAATACATTTGAAACAAAAATGTAGAGAAGCTAACCTCACACAAAGGATAGAGAGTGCACTTAATTATTCATACAGACTCACCTTCGCTAAAATCCATAGCATGCGATTATTGGTGGGTCTCAGGAATGATCCTTACAGAGTTGGTGAGTAAGAAAAGGGGTTACATCAGACCTGATATGAGCAGTGATAGATTCTGAATTAGCGGCATAGCTGATGGATACAGAATTAGAGAGCAAAGATCGGGTTGAAGAGAGAAGCAGAATTTCAGTGAAGGAGCAGCATGAGATGGCAATAATTCATGTGAAATTTTAAGCAGCTTAGATGAATTTGGCCAGAAAGCTCAGGTAAAAAATATGTATATACAGTACCATCCCATTTTAACAATGGCTGAAACTGGATGTTTTTATATAAAGAGTGAAAAAAATTTAAATTGCATTTGCTGGACTTTACAAATCTGTTTGTATGTTAAGTGTTGAAAGGGCAGGTCAATAGCAGTATATGCTTTCAGCATGAGAAGACCTATGGCAGCAAGGTTCAGCAGTGTGACATGGAGGTGGGGTGAAGCAGAATGTTTTTGTTAGAAACAAAAAAAAGGTGCCAAAAAAGGCAAAGTATGGCCTTAAAAGGGAAATATTAAATGAAAAAAAATTTAAGTCAGTACACATGACCTGAAAGGACAAAAATACTGGGAGTTTGAACCAGAAAAACAACTGTCAGAGTGCAGTCAAAAAAAACCCAGAAAACTCAGAATATAGAAAAGGATGTTAATAAAGCAAAGTCACTATGAAAAATGTTATTTTTAGTACGAAAACTAACTGTGATGCCTATAAAAACCACTCAGCCTTCTTAAATAATGATTGCTTGATGACTATGTGTCTCTATACTGAATGACGTGTCACTGAAAATGGCGATCATTGTGATCAACAATACAAGAGTGTATGCAAATGGTATATAACAGTTACATGCAATGCATTCGCCATTCCATCAGATGGCACATCACGAACACTTGTAGTAATGCATTTCATTGCTCCATATGTTTGTGATGTGTCATCGGTTGAAATGTAGAATGCAATGCATTTTATTACTATATGCATTATAAAATACATTCCAGTAGATGTTGCACTGCAAACAGTTGTTCTTAGATACTTTGCAGCTATTTCACCATCTACTTTGGATTTATGATGCACAGGAAGATGTGAGAAGACATGAGAAAGGCACTTCACAAGTTGGCTGAACTATAGCACATGAACATTCAAGTACATGTCGCACAAGCCTGTGGATCCAGCTTTGCCCCAATAGGCAGGCTGCTGTGAGGACAGTCTCTGAATGCAGCATCAGCAATGAGAAAGACGGAGATTATGATTTAGGCTTACAAAAATGCAGCCACATCAAAATTGTACATCATGGTTCATTTTACGGGCTGCAGTTAGGTGCACTTGGAAAAACATTGAAGATGATCCATTGTTAGCATTGAGAGCACATGTTTGAAAATAATCTCACACATGGCCTGTAATGTAACCATTACACGAGAGAAGGTGTTAAAAGGTATTTTTTGTGTACAGACATTTTCATAAAACAGTTATTTGTAATTTGGGGGAAGCCTGTGTATATAATGTATATTGAGAATGCAAACATGGTCAAGATGTTTAAATGCTTTTCATATAAACATTAGACTGGGCAGGGTGCATGACTGTTGCTACGGTATGCTTGTTGGTACCACACGATATAAATTCCGCTCTTATAATTCCTCCCAGAAATTTCCTGGGTTTACAGATGTTAGTACAATTAACCAAAAACATCTAAGAGGAGTTCTATCATAAACCACCTAAATGGCTAGTCTAATTCGAAAGTAACAGAAATCTCACAGATACTCAAAAAGTTGCTCTTTAAAATTGTGGTGGATTGGTGTGTAACTCTGAATCCAGAATGTGTTAAAACCTTGAAGTAGCAGAGCTATACCTGTTTCCACTCTTTTCAGCTAAGAACATGAAGGTGAAGCTGCAGTGGTGTGTGATAACCAAAACTGGATTACTAAAGACTGGAAAAAAGAATCTCAGTTTATGTTGTGGTGTACAAGTTGTTGGGACAGATTTTTGCATAAACATCATGAACCCATGGATCCATTCAACTATTTCAACGCAACAAGTTGTTGGATTTCATGGAATGGTTGGAGGAATGCTTTCTTGGCACACATTATTAATCTTAATACTAAATTAGTATCATTTGAATGCCACATAGTACCTGTGCATAGTTTCTGACCATGTGAAACACCTATGGGTCACAGTCTAACCTCTTCAAATGCACCATATCACAAAAAATTCAAATTAATTCCATGACAATGGAGTGACTTCAGTCTACTCCAATGACCTATGCAGTCCCCTGATCTCAATACAGAAGAGCACCTTTGGAATGAGGTGGAACAAGAGGTTTGCAGCTTTATTGTGTGTGAAAGAAATGACAGGAACTGCGTGAAGCAATAAAGTCAGCATTGACTGAAATCTCAAAGAATGGTCTCTAGCTCCCAAAGAATTCAGTCTGTTCTGGAAATAAATGGAGTCCTGTGAAATATTAGATATGTGAATTCCACCTATGCGTCCACTGTTGAGTCTATGTTAAGTCAACCTTTGTAAATATCTTGTTCTCTACTTGTTCTTTCTCACAAATTATTATTTATATTTTGTAAATATATTTAAGTTCTGTTCAAAAGCTTTAATAAATCTATGATATCTGCAACCTGGAAGTGTATGTTTTTCATCTAAGAACCAACTTGTTGCAAAGGCTTTTTACCCAACCTAGGAGATGCATCCATTTGAATCTTATGGTTTTAAAATTCATCATGGCAATGGAAAAAATATTGAATGCATTAGAGCAAAAAGTATCTCCTTGTACTAGTATGTGTATGCAAGTCTTGCACACACAAAAAAAAAATCAAAATAATTTTTTTCCTTTTTCAAGCACATTATTGTTTCTTGTGCATTTTTCAGATGTTCCCTCATTTTTAGGTCCTCTACAATCGGAAGTGCCATGGGCTGCCCTGACGCACTTAAGCATACTATAGCTATCTGCTTCCTTTGCCAAGGACAGCTTATGTAGGATAGAAAAGAATTAAGGTGTTCTATCGAGCTGACAAATGAGAAAGTGTAAGAAAATAAAAAGAAACAAAGAGTCCTGATTCAAGCAATTTGGAGAAAAGCAACTCTGGCAAAAACATCCATGCTTTTACAATATTGCAGGAAACATGCATTTTCTATCTGGCTGGGGATGAAAAATGGATACTGGATGAATAATGAATAGAATCATTTTTTGCAATAATAAAATAATGTTTGGATGCACTGTGTTGGAGCAGTGCTCATTCACCGCATTGATATTTTAACTGGGTGCTTTCCATGTATGATGTTTAAGTTTTCCCTGTGTTTCTCTGGTATTTCTGTTTCCATTTTCATTAAGGTTGATTGCGGACTCTGAACTGGCACAGTGTTAAAATAATGTTGGTGGATATGTGTGCCTTAAGCCCTAAGCTTTCAGGATGTAGGTCTGTAAAGTCACTTTTACCACACGATTTCAGAAATTTTTAGTATGGATTCACACAGAACAAGATATGCCTGGAAAAGTTAGAGATAGGTGTGCCTTCTACAATTAAGTAGTGTCGTGACTGCATGTATTGTAGCAAAATAATTATTGCTTCGCCCAATGACACGAAAAGAATCATGGTGGCAACCAGGGTAAGGAAAGTCTAAAACTCTGTGCCTCATCTTGGTTTGGGGTGCCTGGCAACTGGTGCATAACCATCCATTTTGGGAGAGAATATTTGAAAAGTTGTACAAGAAATGTCCTTCTGTCAATTAGTCCTTTATAGACTGAGCAAAATGTTGAGAAAGGGACTGCACTAAGCGCAGTCTACTGGCTACTTTTATTTTTCTTCAAAAATATGTAAAATCTGGGGAAATGCCATTTTCACAAAAATGAGGGAATTCAACTGACATGCCAATTCACATGGAACTAGTTTAATTTGGGGTTGTTTGTTTTTGACATTTTATAGAAGGTTAAAGGCTCTGTAATCCAGTGACAAACTCAGAATTTGCAAAGTGTGGGGTCTGGAAACAATTTGGTCGGCAAGCCATAAACCCATTTTTAAAATCATAAAATTTCAAAGGGTCTCCTTTGGACTTAAATAATTCAGATTGAAGGACTCTGACACTATCTTTACTGAGATGTGAATGCACAGTGCATAAAAGGTCATTGTCATGAGCTATTCAGACAGTCTAAACTTACAGAGGTCCTCTGGTAATCAGTACTTTGTCCTACTTCATGATATAAACAAATCACTTACGAATTGGGCTTTAAGTATGAGCAGTGCTGGACAAGCACCCAGTCAATGTTTGTTTCCTGCCTTGCAACCAATATTGACAGCAAATGGCTATGGAACTACACAGGGTAGGAAAGGGGAATTTTACTGCTGAATACTGTGCTTGGTTGTTGTCTGTGTGACATTTACACCTTCTCTTTGTTTCCGAGTGGCTTTCTCTCTGACTATTCCAGTCTTCCTACCACATCTTATTCTTGTCAATGCGACTGGCACCTCATGCAGGGTTGGTTCATGCCTTGTTTCCAAAAGCTGCAGGAATATGATTTTAATTATGAGAATAATACATTCCGTTCTGCAAAGACTGATACTTTCTTTAAACTTTCTTCCGAAAGCCCTTCAGGTTACTGAAGGTTTGTGAGTCTTCTTTGGGGTATGGGGGTGCAGGGCGGATGGAGAGTTTGGTGTGGTGTGTGAGGATGCCCACCTCCATTAATTATAGCACAATCGTAGGTATAGCATTACTAAACAAATGTATAGGGAATAGTACATTGAGAGGGTCAAAATGTTGACAGTGATTTGACTACTTTGGGAGTAATGTCTGTGTGTGTGTGTGTCAGTTAGTGCTTGGATGTAAGTTTGTAGAAGCAATAACTCAAGAATTAAACACATACGCTGGTGCCCTCTCTAGGTTTTGTTCCTACCTTGTGCCCTATGCTAGCTGGGATAGGCTCCAGCACCCCCTGCAACCCTGTTCAGGGCTAATTGGGGTTAGAAAATGACTAAATACATACTCCCAATGAAATTTGGCAGTTATTAGCACAGTAAGATTCTTTTTTTGTGGTCACATGTATAACCAAATTGCAATGCAATTGTGGAAAACATTTTTATCTTTTTGAGCTTAATATGGTCATTTTCATGCCGTTTAATTAATTTATTAAATGGTGTTATTTTATAGCTTTCATTACAGCTTTATGTTGAGTTGAACACATCATGTGCTGGAAACGTCAGTCTTTTTTTTTCCATTATATTTTTGTTGCTTTCATCTATGTAATCGTAATTTTACTGACTTTTTGGATGCATTTTCAACACTGTTTCAGTAGTTTTACTAAAAGTGTATTTTCTTGATACTGCCTGTCTTATTGTAGCATTACTGATCATTTGTGGTTTTTCTTATAGTTGTTATTGAAATTGGCGCTATTAAATACTATATTTAGATGTTTTTGTTGGTTTCAGCCAATTGTAGTTTTTATGTAGATTTTGGTGGAGTGTATTCATAATTACAACTGTTCTTTTCCTGTGCTTTTTTTAATGGCAACTCTTTCTTTTCCGCATTTAATTTTGAGGCTCTTTTAAATTTTTTTTTTAATTATTTAGTGAGTTCCAGTGGTGGTTTTGGCATGACAATTTTGGATGGGCCATACCAGAATTTTCTTTTGTGGGCAGACTTTTTAATCATTAATGTTAACTGAATATTAAATGTCACTTGGACCACACTTTGGAATGCTCCAAGATTACAGATCAAAGTATTACATTCAATTTGACTACCAATTTTACAGGATCTGCTATAGGTGACATTATTATGATTATACCCAAAATTCCTATTATTCCTACTAATTACTCATTTGAATTAAAAAGAATACACTTTCCTCTAAGATTGTGTTTTGCAATGACCAACAACAAAAACCAAGTCTCTAAGAAAAGCAGGAACTGTTCTACGGCAGGAATATTTTTACTAATATGTAATTGTATGTAGCTTTCAAGAGTATGAAGCACCAGTGGACTAATAATATTAAAATATAAAAAAAATATTGTATCGAGAAAGTACCCAATTATTTACATAGGACCTCTCAGACATTCAGTTAACTCTTGGCTATATATGCAAGGCTGATGGTATTAGGAAATTTCCTGGGCAACACAGCGAGTACTAAATATTAAATACGTAAATTATAAAATGACACACATGTAAATTAATAATTCATAAAACAACAGAACACATTCTTGTGCTTGGCATCAGACCTTGGCTAAAAAAATTAAAAGCTTGGCATTTATTTGCTCAATATCTGGCCAGTCCCACTGGCCCTTAATGCAGAAATAAACAAATTAATGGATCCTTCTTATTGTTTTTATTTAATCTTATTTACATTATAACTCTGAAGTATTTTAGTACTAAGCTATTCAGAATATTAACAGTCTTTCAGATTTCTAATTGTAGTTTTTCTTGTATATTTTTGGTAGATTCTCCTTGTTTTGAGTGGTTTGTAAGATTTTTTTTGGTTCTTTCCTTCCACAGCATCATTTGATTCATCTTAAGGTTTTCATGGATTCTCCTATTGTCAGCATTCCAATAGTTTCTTTATAGTTTTGGCAGATTCATCACATTTTTTCTCTTTATGTGTACTTTGTGATATCTTCCTATGTTTAAGATTCAAAATCTATCAACACTTTGGAAGATCATCATCAAATATATTGAAATTGCAGTCTTTTTCATTGGACAATTTTCTCTTATATAATTGCAGTCCTTCAGGTCTACAGGTATGGTGTGTAATTGTTTTGTCATACACACTCAGTCATTCTAATGCAGCCTTTCCATTTTAACAGTTTGTCAGTAATGCATATTTTCTCTTTTCCTCAACATTTCAACATTTTTAAAACAATAATATATTTTATAACATTCTTTGTAGTCTAACAGATCCTAATACTTCTGTACTTTAGTTGAGATTGCATGTTCATTAATAATCACATTTCCCTTACAATTCATTCCACTTTAGAGTTGCCACTTGCTGCATTGATGCAGTGGAAAACAGAGTCACACACTGAGCGGTGTATAATTTAAGCTTCAAATCCTTAAGTTATATAGATAAACTTTCTATTAATACATTTTTGACTTCTTCAAAGAGCTGTCAAATGAATTCAGAATGCATGAGAATGACAGCATTGTACCGCCACTACCTCAACATGTGGGACCTACTGATTTGATTGTTTCCACATCCTAAATTGAGAGTTAAGCAAAAGTGAATCTACTGTATTATTTTTCTTTTTGACAAAGGACTACAATTAAAAGTATACAATATACAAAGTATGTTAGTGACTAATACTATGAGAGCAGAGAGCAAAATTTATGTTGCATGCCTAAAGTCATGTACATACACGTTTGGACAAGGAGAGGGAGAGGGGTAAATGTAGAAAAACTGGGATGCCTTGGAATGGCCATTTCTGTTTAAGGGAGGCAGAAGCTGTAGAATTCTCTCCAGGGAACCGGCTTTAACTGATGAACTGTTGAAACATAAGTTACATTAGAAAAATGTCCAATTGAACAAATGGTTCAGCAGTCCATAAAAGTCTTTGGAACATTCTGATTAACACCTCCCCCTAATTATGCATATATTTATGGGGTTCTGATTAGATATGCTGGGCCAGACCGATTAACCATTCTTGGGCTGTTGCCATGTACAGTAGAAGCTGAATTATACACTCAGTGCTGCTTCCTTCTTCTTTCAGCTGGCTCCGTTAGGGGTTGCCACAGTGGATCATTTTGTTCCATATCTACATCACCTGCATATCCTCTCTCACCACATCCATAAACCTTGTCTTAAGACTTTCTCTTTTCCCCTTTCCTAGCAGCTCTATCTTTAACATCTTTTTCCCAAATATATCCAGCATCTCCCCTCTGCACATGTCCAAACCAACGCAGTCTCATCTCTCTGACTTTGTCTCCCAACTATCCAACATGAGCCGACCCTCTGATGTACTCATTTCTAATCCTGTCCATCCTCATCACAACCAATGCAAATCTTAGCATCTTTAACTCTGCTACCTCCAGCTCTGTCTCCTGCTTTCTGGTCTGTGACACCGTCCCCAACCCATATAACATAGCTGGTCTCGCTACCATCCTGTAGACCTTCACTTTCACTCGTCTGTCACAAATTACTCCTGACACTCTTCTCCCCCCATTCCACCCTGCCTACACTCTCTTTTTCACCTGTCTTCCACAATTCCAGTTACTCTGTACTGTTGATCCCAAGTACAGGTATTTAAATTCATCCACCTTCGCCAGCTCTACTCCATGCATCCTCATCATTCCATTGACCTTCCTCTCATTCACGCACATGTATTCTGTCTTTTCTTACTGACCTTCATTCCTCTCCAGAGCATATCTTCACCTCTCCAGAGTCTCCTCAACCTGCTCCCTACACATGCTACAGATCACAATGTCATCAGCAAACATTATAGTCCAAGGAGACTCCTGTCAAATCTCGTTTGTCAACCTGTCCATCACCATTGCAAATAAGAACAGGCTCAGAGCACTCAGCACCTAATGAAGTTTAATGCCTCTTAACAGGGATGTATGAGTGATGAATTTTTCACTCTCCATAATTTACCTAATTCTCAATTGATATCCTTTTTCATATAGGCAAATCTTGACTTCATACTACTACATTTTTGTGCAATTATAAAATAGGATTGAAAATACAATGTAATTGTATAAGGATAAAGTGAGAATTCAGTAAAGTTTTGGAAGTTATATATTTGACAGATCCAGTGGTCTGCCCTTACAATTTCAGAAGCAAGTTGGCTACATCCACAACTTGGAACTTCTCTCCAAATCCCGTTTTCTAGAGTTTCTTGTGTGGCATTGCAAACCTGCAAAAGAACTAAAAATTATTGAAGGAGTTCATTGTAATATAAACCAAAATCAAGAGAGGAATTAACAGGTAAAACAGGTCCAGCTGCCCTGCATGTCCTGACTTTATAAATATGTGACTCCATTGGTCAGGTTTGGTGGATCACCTACTAATTTTTAAAAAGTACTTCAAAATGTTCTCTGCTTCTCAAGCTCACAATTATTCCCCATCATTATTGTGCTCCTGGCAGGTAGTGATCTTTTATATCTTACCCACAGATTTTCTGCAAGTAATCCCTGAAGTTATTTTAGAGGTCTGGCACAGATTTACCAAGTCACTGGACCTTCAGACCATAGTGCTCTCTGCCAATCTCTGATACTCTAATCTGTAAATAAAAAGGCAATTATCCATGGCATTTTACAGGATGCATACACTTTTACCTCTCAAATGAACACCACCTCTCCACTGTGGGGCTTGCTTGAATCCTATAGCATGCTATGTGAAAAATATAAGCTTCTTCACTGTCCATATTTATTTTTGCTTTGATGTTATATTCCCATAGAATTACCTTCTGACACATTCACTTAGATCGCAGGGCTGACCTTTAGAGCCCTCTAATTACACACATTGGCTCTCCAAATGTCAGTTTAGAGTTCTTTATTTCACTGTAAGGTACCTATTGGGTCCATTTATGCCTCTATTAATCTCTTACCAGCCTCCTGTAAAACATATATACTTTGCATCAGTAATCATTTCTTTTGTAATTGAATTTAATCCAGTTATTATTTACTCTCCTACTCTCAGATGTAACTGTTATATTCTTGTCTCTGTTAAAAGAGAGAAAAGATTAATGGCGAGTAAAATAGAAGATAAATACACACTAGTCATATCTATCCTCCTTCCTGGACATTTTCCCCACACTTCCAGCAATACATCTGCCAAATGAGGCTGCAAGACTTGGTTCTCTAACAGACTCAAAGCCTGTTTTCCAAGTCAATCTTAGTTTTCACATGAAGGCCAATGAAAAGCCAGTCCTTGAACCTTTCATTTGTTTGAAATCGTGACTCATGACAGAGACCTTGACATCTGAGATGACAAATCATGTTGTGTCAGGAAACAGTTGGAACATGAGGCTAGACTCATCTGTCATAAGAGGCTTGTCCTAGACCTGGCTTTAATAGACTTCCTTGTTGAATTTTTGCTTCTATCTGAAAACCATCTGATGGATTGGACAGGAAAAGGCAACAGATCATCTTTGGCTGCCAGTCCCAAGTAGGGCAAGACTTTCGAGACCTAAGTCACTGTGATGTGCTTCGTGAGAGTTCATAATACAGGTGCAGTATATGTAGCACCTTCCTGCTCAGCCACAGGTTAGGCAAAAACAGTGTTTTTCTTTGAGCCAGTCCCAAGCCCAAAAATACTGGGAGGGTTATGTCAGGATGGGCATCCGATGTAAAATTTTGCCAGATAAATATACAGACAACAATATAGATTTCCATACTGGATTGGTTGAGACCTGGGCTAAGAGCGGCCACCACCAATACTGTTAGCCAACAGGGTCCTAGTGGAAATTGGGCTTCTGTTGGCTGAAGAAGGAGAAGAAGAGGGGGTAAGGTGTGTCCGGAGGCAGGGGGAGAAGAGGAAGGTAAAGAGAGTGGAAGTGAGGTTAGGAACTTTGAATGCTGGCAGTTTGACTGGTAAGGGGAGAGAGTTAGCTGATTGATATAGTTGGTTGATATATTTTATGTGCATGGGGTAGGGATTATCCTGAAGGAACAATATGTCAAGATTGTTTTGAAGGTGAAAAGAATGTCGGACAGAGTGACGATTTTGAAGCTGGAAATTGAAGGCATGATGATGAATGTTATTAGTACATATGCACTACAATGGATGAGAGAGTGAGTTGGATGAAGTGGTGGAGAATGTACCCAAGGGAGAGGGAGTGGTGATTAGAGAAAATGGACATGCTGGTGAAGGGAACAGAAGAGATTAGGATATAATGGTAGGTATGGTGTCAAGCAGAGGAAGGTCGGATGGTGGTGAATAGTCGTGGATTTTGTGGAAAGCATGGACATGGCCGGGGTTAATACATATTTGTAAGAAGAGGGAGGAACACAGGGTGACATAAAAGAGTGGAGAAAGATGCACATGTAGGTGGGTCAGTCTGAAGGAGATTGGAGACTGCAAAGTGGTGGCAGGGGAAAGCACAGTTAGGCAGCATAGGATGGTGGTCTGTAGGATGAAGTTAGATATCAAGAAAAAGAGGGGAGAGAGGACAGATCCAAGGATCAAATGGTGGAAGTTGAAACAGGACGACTGCAAGGTGGAGTTCAGGGAGGAGGTAAGACAGGCTCTGGGTGGCAGTGAAGAGTTACCAGATAGCTGGGTAGTGACAGCAGAAAATGTAAGGGTGACAGCTAGAAGGGTGCTTGGTATTACATCTGGTCAGAGGAAATGGGGAAAAGGAAACCTGGTGGTGGGTTGGGGAAGTACATCAGAGTATACAGAGGAAGAGCTTATCAATGAAAAAGTTAGATAGTCAGAGAGATACAGAAAGTAGACAGGAGTAAAATGAGATAAGGCATAAGGTGAAGAAAAGAGGTAGTGCTAATGAAAAGAAGTTTGATGAGTTGCATGAGAGGTTGGACACTAAGGAGGAAGAGAAAGACCTGTACCAATTGGCTAGACAGAGGGACCTAGCTGAGAAAGGTGTGCAACAGGTAAGAGTGATAAATGATAAAGAAGAAAACATACTCACAAGTGAGGAGAGTGTGCTGAGCAGATTGAAAGAGTACTTTCTGAAGTTGATGAATGAAGAGAATGAGAGGGAGATGCTTGGGTGATGGGAAGATAGTTCCTTCTTGACAATCTGTTGCACTTTCTGATTCACTAAGGATCGCAATGAAGAGGATAAAGAATGGAAAGGATGTTGGTCCAAATGACGTACCTGTGGACATGTAGTAATTACAGAAGAATAAATTTGAAGATCCACATCATGAAGTTACAGGAAAGAGTAGTGGAAGCTTGGTGAAGAAGGGAGGTGATGATTAGTGAGCTGCAATATGGTTTCATGCCAGGAAAGAGCACTACAGATGTGATGTTTGCTCTGAGGGTGTTGATGGAAAAGTATGGAGAAGGCCAGAAGAAGGAGCATTGCATCTTTGAGGACTTAGAGAAAGCATATGACAGGGTTCCTAGAGAGGAGTTCTGGCACTGAAAGAGGAAGTTGGAAGTGGCAGAGAAGAGTGATACAGGATACGTACAAAGGAAGCATGACACTTGTGAGGTCTGCGGTAGGAGTGACGGATGCATTCAAGGTAGAGATGGGATTACATCAGGGATTGGCTCTGAGCCCTTTATTTGCAATGGTGATGGACAGGTTGACAGACAAGGTTAGACAGGAGTCCCCATGGACTATGATGTTTGTGGATTACATTGTGATCTGTAGTGAGAGTAGAGTAGAGAGCAAGTCGAGGAGACCCTGGAGAGGTGGAAATATGCTCTGGAGAGGAGTGAAGATCAGTAGGAACCAGACATAAAAAACATGTGAGAGTGAGATGTAAGTCAAAGGAATGGTGAGGATTCAGGGAGTACAGTTAGCAAAGATGGATGAGTTTAAATACTTGGGATCAACAGTACAGAGTAAAAGGGAGTGTGGGAGAGAGGTGAAGAAGAGATTGCATACAGGCTGAATAAGAGTGTTAGGAGTGATTTATGACAAGAATGTTAGGAAAGGTCTACAAAATGATAGCAAGAAGACCAGCTATGCCTTATGGGTTGAGCCTGAATAAAGATGGTAACACCTTATATTTTTTTAGTCAGAATGGACCTCACTAAATACCAATTTTAAGAAAAGACCATGTGGCAAATCTGAGAATTGTCAGGGTATTTGGAGCCTCAATGCCATTAAGTGGAAAGAAGGGAGTCAGTTAGTGAAATCAATTAATATGTTGTTGACAACAGGGGGCTAATCTTTAGTAATGACTTTTTCCAAGGCTTAGCATTGCATATCATTATCATCATTTTCTTTCATTATTTCTATTATTTTTGTAATTGTAAGTTTTTTTTTTACTATTTATAAAGAACTTGGAGCTAAATCTTTTAATGAAAATGTGTTACATACTGTAAATACATATTATTAATATTGCTGTAGCTCCACTTTTCTGAATTGGGCAGACCAGGAGTCAAATTTATAAAACTTCCATACGTAAATAATACGCCCATAAACAGGTTTGAAATGTGCATATGCAATTTTCTACACAAAAGTTGGATTTATAAAAGAAAACTTGATGGGAAACCTTGTTTATATTTATGGTAACTCTGACCTATGTGTACACAACAGTTTGGCGTAACTACGAAATGATGACACCATTGATCAAGCATGGAAATGCAGAAAACTAGCTAAATGACAACTTATGCATATAATAATTCATATCACCAAACCATTATTATAATGTGTGTTGACGTCACAAACATCTTAGACTTTAAAAGTGATGAGTATTGTGTACAGACTCTATTTTAGTTCTCTTTTGTTGAATGGTGTGAATTTAAACTGAAGAACATTTAGTTTTTTTATATTAGTTTATATTGGCTACCAAAGCACACTTAAAAAACACAGTTGTGATTCACTCATAGTTCAGAAATTTTTATATATCATGATCTTTAATTTAATTATATACAGCTGCTTGAAGACTACGCAAATGGCAGGATATGAAGGGAACAAGCTTTTTAGGGACTTGTTGGATTTTTTTGCCTATTATAATAATGACTGGCTTATTAATTATTTTAGATTTTTACGAGCCATTCACTTTTTAGCTATGTGCCGAATTGGGCATGGCATTAGAATGGCAGAATATTCTAAATCTGGCAGGTTACGATAACCGATGACTGTAAATGTAGTCTGTTTTTGAGCGTGTGTGGATATTGCAATAAAATAACAGCCTATCTGGAGTTATCTCATGACTTCTATGCAGTGTTGCTGGATAGACTCTGGTTCCCTGCAACCCAAAGCAGGGCAGTTCAGTTCAGAATATGGATGGACAGTGTGCACTGAAACAAAATGTGAGATTAAATAACAAGCTTGAGTTAAGACAGACTTTGGCTAACATAGAAGCCTGCAGCTCCTGACTTTCAAAGACTCTGCCTTAAATAAGTGAAGACACTGTGATATTGTGATAGCAGTGGTACAGGGGCAAGGAGATTTGGAACTGGTGATCACTTTGACAGATAGATTTGAAGGAGAAACCGTAGACCTTTGGTAAAGGCATTGATTGGTAGCTCATGAAAAAACAATAACTTTGATTTCTGTTGAACAGTAAAGAATAGCAGTCCTGTTACTCTGATTACATCACATTGACATTGATTGACTGATCGCTCAAGAGAAGATGCGTAGTTATGACAATGACTAACAGATCATGCAAAGATATGGGGTGTGTACTGAGGATTGTGATTGTTAGTCGATGAGGGGAAAGGGGTCATAGGCTTTATAATTCATGAAAATCAGAAGTGTGCCTCGAGCAATGCCATTGATTTCTGCTTTGTGAGAAGATGGTGTGGGTAAGCAGTAAAGAAAATGAATTGCACACAGGGTAAATCGCTAATTGGCTGCATATGAAGGAAATGACTGGACATTTCACAATGATTTGAATGGATAAATCAACTTGACTTTTTAAAATGTGCTTAGATGGGTGCATTCAGGAGTGGAGCCAAAAAGCACCTCTTCATACAAAAGATCTTGGGAATCCGGTACAAACTGTCAAGTAGTGCTTTTCAGGTGAAAACTTTGTCAAGGTGACATATGAGATATTGGAACAACTTACAGTAGTTGTTAGTTATAGTAAATAAACAAGCTTGTTGGTCTGAATGTCATCTCATGTGAGGCTCTAATGAAGTAATAGTCATTTGTGTATGTGGCTGTTAAGCCATGTCTCCTTTTTATGACACATATGTGGCACCCCACAGAAAAGCATTTTAATTCATTACTTTGTCTAATCTAGATCTGAACTACATGTCTTTTGGAATCTTTTTCTTTATTTAAACTTGCGTTTCGAAATGGATGGACAACACATTCTGATGTGGGATGATGTGCTCCTTAGTGCAATACATTTCCACAACCTGTACTGTCTACAATTTATCTCTAGTAGAGGCCTGTCTTGCCTGATCTCCCTGCTGTAAGATGGCAAAGCAAAGTTTGCCCCTGACATACATTGAGGATGTGTACAGTGCCAAACCACTCTGTTTATTAATAACACTTTTAGATTCTGTTAGTTCTTAGAAACTTATCATTGCAATATTTGATTGTGAAGTGACTTCTGCATTATGATAGGAGCCAATTGAAAAGTTTAAGTGCTGGAAGGGTAAACCAGCTCAGAAGTTAGGGGTGAAATGGTTGTGTATTGTGTTGGCACAACTTTTTTATAGGGGCTGAATCCCTAAATCCAGAGGAATGGTAAATTCATATGTATTTGGATCTTTTAAAAACTTTCATTAAGAAAATGGTGTTGTTTTCTCTTTTGATGTATAGACTAGTGTCACATCTATTTCTCTCTGACCACTTTCGTATCCGTTTAGTCTGGTTCAGGTATACCCAGGTGATGTTATTGTCAGTTAATAAAGAGGCACAAAGAAACCACTAGCTCTCCAGCTAACATTCCTCTATTTACAATGGTGTATATGTATCATGAAGTGTCTGTGTTAATAAAATGTTTTGAAATAAATAAAAGGGAAGGAATGGGCCACAAAACAAATGGATACAGTTTACAGAAAACAAAAAAAAATGTTTTGTCTTGGAAGAATGAAAGCACTAACAAACTATATAATTAAATACCAATGTTCATTTTCTGTTAGGCCTGGCATCTAATTATGAAACTGATTGGAATGAAAACCTGCTGCTACTGAAGACCTCCAGGACCATAATTGCTCTATACAGTACATTAATTAGTTGCAGCCTTTAACAGACAACACATCTGGGGCAAATCTTCTTATACTACTTCTTCTAGCGGAGATCACTGAAGAAGCTTATGAAATGTAGTAGTAGTAGTAATTGTAATAGTCTCAAGGGTCGAGCAGGGCCCAGGTCAAGACCCACATGAGAGCAGGTGAAGGAGGTTTGGGTCTGAGGTGGTACTATGTCTAGGGTGGTCCAGATCTAATTATGCAATTTTCATTATGCTATAACTTACTAAGTTTATTACATCACCCGAAAAAATCCCGGACCATTGAGAAGTGTGAGAACTGACGTCATGAAGAATTGTCTTTGCGCCGAAATCAAAGTCATCCAAACAATCTGGATCTGCATAATTAGATCTGGACCACCCTGTATAGTAGATTTCACTATGAGTGAAATGACAGGGTGTAAGAGCTTGGTGGGGACAACAAAATATGTATATTTATGTATGTGTCAAAAGAGATTGCAGATTGTTGACTGGGGCAGGAGCTTTGATAAGACCCTATAAACCTTGAGACCAATGCAGCTGCCCACTTTGTCCCAAATAAAGATGTCTGATGAAATTCTTGCTGGCATGTTCAACTAGCATGCAACATGTTGCCTCTCTTTGGTACCATAAAAATGAGACTGAACTAAAAAAAACTAACTTAACTTTACTTGTTGGAATAAAAACAGCTTACCTGAGGTTGTCCTCCTTACCCCAGCTTCCATAACATTTGTGTCAAAAAAGGCTCAAAATTGCTAAAAAGAAAACTGCTTACACATGCCTTTGCGACTCAGAGGATTTATTAGAAATACTTTCATAAATAATACTGAAGTATAGCTGCTACTGCAGAAGAGAATTCTCCAGGGGCATCAGGTTAGCGAATATACCATAGTGACTACATTGGTGCCAGCCTTATACTCCTAGCATTAAATAATATCTACTTTCTATGGCATTTGGTCTTCTCTCCTACTTCACTTATACCTGAATTAATGAACTGAGATATGATTTGCCATTTCTTCCTCTTACTGAGCTCATGGTGGCATAAATAAAAAGCCAATTTCTAGGAAAGTCAGACCAGAAAGTTTCCTTTTTTTCCAGATAAAAGTTTCAATGAAACGTTCTTCAGTGGCACAGACCTGATATTTCTAGGTTTCAATGGTGCTTTCCTCTAATGATAGTGTTAGCTTGAAGTTTGAATCTCCTTTTTCATTCTAAAAAAGCTGTGGATCTCAAAAGCACATGCACCACAGTCTTTACCATAGTATGAAATTCATTATGCAAGACTTTGTCCCCTGGCTCTCCCCAGCCCATGTAACAGTAGTTTAGTTTTTTACTTTATCATATCACTGTATCCATGGTTGGTTCCTGCTTCATGCTGCCAGGAGAGGATTTGGCTTTCCTGTAATAGACAATGGACCAAGTTATGACAATAAATAGATCTAATAATAAGATAACACAATGGTTAGTGGTGCTTACCCCAGGCCCCAGGGCTCTACAGTCAAAATTATTCTCAGGCCAGGTAGTATGTGAAATTTGCAAGTACTCTCCGTGTCTAAAGAGAGATTCCTGTGGTAACTTTTAAGTTTTTCTTAAATACCAAAACAAATCATTTTAGGTTACTTGGTGACATCATAAACTGGCCTCCATGAAAATATGTAGACATGTTCATACCTGTGCCCTGGGCACTCTATCTAGAAGTCATTATCTTATCTTTTGCCTTAATCTACTGAGATAGACTTTGCCTCCCAGTGATCACCTAATAGACAGAGCTTTTTTAGGAAATTGATAAATGGATGGAATTTCTTGCATCATCATGATATGCTGTGGCTCAATCCCTCTGTGTCACCATTTTTGTAATGCATCAATGGAAATAGTGCATTAGATGCCTTTTTGGTTAATAACACTGCAATTTCTCCACTGCCAAAGTATCTCTCTACATTTACGATTAGCTCACTGCAGCACCTGAGCGCTTCATCATGATATCAGTATTATTCTGCACAGCAAAGTGATCCAAGTGGTGTTGCTCTGGGGATATATGGCTGCATTTTCAGAATCTTCTTTTAAAAATTGTAAAAACTTGTTAAAAGTAAATTAATGAATGAATAAATATCACAGTAGTTCATTTATTATGTGCTTATATGACTAGAAATTTCTCCACTGCACTCCATATTAACAAAAACATGCAGGTTAGGTCAACTGAGAACTCCAAATTGCCCCTTGATGATTGGGCCCTGTGATGGAAGGCACCCTGTCCAGAACTGACTCCCGAATTGCACCCAGTGTTGCCAAAACAGACTTCTGCTCCTTACAAACATGAACTGGATGAATTGAGTTTTAGAATTTCATGCTTTATTGTTATGTACTGCAGTTTCATTGCCACATTAAGTATTATTTTCAGTCAACAGGTTGCCATACACAGTCTGTGGCCTTATAGTAGGTTTAAATAATAGACAGATAAATGGATGGATGGAAATTAAAATAACACTCAGTTGAAATTGATAATATTAAAATATTATAGTGCCCCCAGAAAGCCTGAAGTATAATGATTTAAAAAGGAACTAGGAATTGAGGAAAATAACTGACTTCTAGTAAAATCAACCAATTGATGTTCTTACTCATTTTAGAAGAGTATATGCTGTTGAATTGCTGTACTGACTTAGAGTCTCCTGCTATAAACAAGAGAATTGACACCCACTCAAGTGGTAACAAAGCTTAAGCTATTTGTTGTCACATAATAGACGTTTATACTGTATAGCACCCTTCTGAGAACCATTTGCCATACACTTGGCAAGTTGCTGAACATTTGTCTACAAACACACAAATGTCATGTACTTGCAAAGTGTCAGGGAGCTGAACTATCAATCTTGCAGTTTAATGACTACTGCCTTAACCACTAGGCCAGACTGCTTAGTCTTCTGTCTACATTACCTGTAAGGGAATTATGGAGCTCAAAGTAGACCCAGAGGATGGCTGACCTCATTAACAGCGTCTAAGTGAACGGCCAGTGCCTTCAGTTCATTTATGACGGGGGGAAACAATAAAATGGAGGTCATCAGAAATGATCAATAATTACTTTGCATTTCCAGATGGTGAGTTCTTCAGCTAAATTATTTATGAGCCAATCTTGTGCAGCACCCTAGGCTCAGTCGCTTCATGTGTTTTCGCCTCATTTTGCTGTGGGGCATTTCTTTGGGTCTCCAGTTGTTTCTGTCATCTAATGAGTGTGAGTTTCTACACATGTAATGGGCGGTATTGCAGTCTAATCTGTCTTGCACCCCATGACTGCTGGGATAGACACTGTGTCCACATGTTGAATTGAAAGAATTGATGGAATCGTGTTTCATGGGCTTAATTGTTGAACATCTTTTTCTGTAAATTTCTAGATAAACTGCCTTTTTCTAGAAATACAGCATTTCACACTACTTAACTCCATTAATTTTATATTTCATTTTATATTTATATTTTATTTATTTTTCATTTTTTCTTGTAGTACAGTAGGAACTTTGCTTTCCATTGTTTGAGATACAATTTGGACTAAAACAATTAAGTTTAGACTGCCCTTAACTGCTAATCCTAATTTTATCAATACAAGTTTTATCATCACAGAAAAGATTCCCACTCCCCACCAAGGGCTCAGTCCTAAGTCTCCAGTCCCACGTTTGTTATTTCGCTGCACTATTCCATGAAAGGACGATATAAGAAATAACAACAAACAACAATAGAGATTAAAGAACAGCTAAAAGTGACAAGGGGCTTCATTTTGACCAGTCCTGCTTATGAAATGCATTAAAGCATAAATAAAAATTGAATGATACAACCATATGTTTCTAAGAACGTGGCTTCAGTATCAAGTCTGGTTGCTGTCTACACGAAATTAGCATGTCTTGCTTTGTCTAAGTGGGTTTTTAACCAAGTGTCCTGATTTCCTTCTACATCCCTTACTGTAGATGTGAAAGTTAGATTAATTTGAGCTCTACTTTTATGCAGTGTGGCCGAGTGTGTGTTAGCATCCTAAGTGAGGGGCAGTGCCCCATGTAAGGCCAATCTCTTCTTGGTGCCCATTTGGCTTCCATCCATCCATCCATTTTCCAACCCGCTGAATCCGAACACAGGGTCACGGGGGTCTGCTGGAGCCAATGGCTTCCAAGTACCCATAACTGAAATAAGTAAGTTCAGATAACAAATGGTAAACACTTCAATCACTCATGCATGTTGTTTAATGCTTTTAGGTTAGACTAACTCACAACTAAAAACAAACTCTGATAGACTGAGTGTGGACTGGCATCCCAAATAGGATTGTTTTTTGCTCTGTACTTGATGCTGCTGTAGTAGTAGTCAGCTTCTTTTTGACCCTATAATGGAAAAAGTATGAATGGGTAATATTGTAAATTATCTTAATCTTTTTCATTTGGATTTTGTGCTGAAAGACCTTTTGGAGCTCACATCCATTAATATTTACAATTCAATGAACATCCCAAAAGTACAAGCAATGGAGCCCCTGATTCAGCTCTCAGACTAGAGAGAGTCAACCAGACAGTCAGTCAATAGCCCCTCTTAAATCATTATCACAGTTAAAGTGCAGCAGGTGGTGGGACATGTCAAAGGCTTTTGGAATCACTCAGGAAACCTGCCCCCTGCACCATTAATGCGTAATTAAATTTTTAAAAGCTTGTCTACCCCTGCATTATTTATGTCAGTCACAAGTAGTAATGGGGTCATGGCTTCACAGGGGGTATTTTCTTTGTCTGATCTGTGTTCTGGGGCCCTCTGAAACCACCGTCAAGAAAAACTACATGTGCTCACTGCTATTATGAATGAAGAGTAGTTCCTATTTATGTGAATTGTTATAATGATTATGCTAAATATTTCATGGATCCATGACCATCATCAGGCCTAAATTTAAACAAGGGAATAAATACATAAACCAGCATAGTGTTTAGGCTATGCTCTTGCTCTGTATGTCACTCCTGTCAAATGAGGGTTTTATTTGGAAAGTGTGTTTCACTTGTACTGCAAGGAGAGGACATCCAAGAAAAGAGTAGAAATGCTTAAAAAAAGAGTCCTTTGCCAATATGGGTGCAACTAAAACGTGGGGAATTGCTTGAATACTGAAACCAGGATTTTCCACCTTTTTAATTAAATTATCTTTCTCTAATGAATAGGTTATTTCATACATATACAGTATACAGTATACTGTATAATTAGCTAAGTTTTTCTTGGCTTAGGATGGAAGAGGAAAACAGGTAAGGTGCTGTGTCACTTTGAAACATTTTGTGTGCCCTTCATACTTGTACAGAATATAAACACACACATGCATGTACGGTATAAATATACATGCTGTGCAACCCATCCATCCATCCAAGGTGGGTTGACTTCTAAGTAATCGATGTAGACCTCAGCCTTAATGTTTGTTCCATATATTGGAATGTATTTTGTAATGTGTATAATAAAGTGCATTCCATTTGTCATTCCAGCAGATGGCGGATCACAAACGTTTTTAGTAATAAAACTAGCAGTTTTACCAGTCTAGGGTGGGTTGAAATCTAAGTATTCAATGTAGACCTCAGCATAAATATTTGCAATGTACCATGCAATGCATTTGTCTCTGTTATATGCCATTTGGTATGGAATTTGTAAAAGCAGTGTTAATGTTTGTGATGTACTATCTGTTGTTATTACAAATGCAATGCATTGTTTTAATACTATAAATGTTTGTGATGTGCCATTTATTAGAATGACAAAGACCTAGCAACTGGACAGATACACAGATATGCAGGCACTTGTTATTTAAGTAAACGCTATTGTAACGTTGTAGCCTCACTGGGATGCCGAGGCAGCACAGTGTAAACATATAGAGAGCAGCTAGATACTCCTTAAGCCCTAATGTGAGCAGCACTAAAAAATTGTCAGGGGGTTTACAGTGAGAAAAAAATATTTAAGGCTTGGACTTACCTGCAGGTTGTCTTTGTATTTTTCAGACATTCTGCAGTTTGTTTTAGCAGCAGTTCAGTGTTTGCCGGCCGGTGTTTTGAGTTGGTACTGAGGCTAGGTGCAGTCTTGGCTGTCTGGAATCCAGAAAGACAACTGTAGGGGAGTCCATTTTGTTTAGTTGTGAAGGTACAACGGGTCATTTATCTTTTTTTTTCTGGTAACCTTGAGGTTAGGTGGAATTGTTTTCTTGTGGTAGTTAGGGGTCAATTATGTTTGTGGATGTTTTGGTTTTGGTTTGAGGTGTGTCATTTTCCCATGCAAGATCATAATATATTTCCCTATGTGTAGGTGTAGTGTATGGGGGAATTGAGATATCTTTAAAAGTATAGTGGTGGGAAGTTTTTTTTTTTATTGATTGTGAAGACTTGAGAGACAAAGTCAATGTCTGCTGGGTGCACTGGTCAGTTGGTTGCTGTTAAGGAGCAGCTTAAGGCTCCTGGAAACCAAAGCCCGCTTCCAAGTTGTTGGTTTTTTTTTTTTGAGGAGTTGGATTTAGGGCTTGGGCTAACACAAAGTCCAGGTTTAGCAGATTTTGTGTTTTCTTAAGGCTGCTAATACTCTTTTTCTTGATTGAATCTGACCGAAAAAATATCAGGGTAGCCTATGTTTTATTTTTTTTACTCCATTTCCACTCTAGAAAATCAAGATCTGAGAGTTTTTGTTTTTTAAAAAAAGAAAAGCTATTGTGGAATCAAAATCTACCCCTTTTTTATACATCTGCCTCATTTGTGCTTCATTTATTACACCCTTGGTCCCGAACTTATAGCAGGCCATCTACTTTAGTATACGGCTTGTGACATATATACCCAAAATTCATATTATGCCTAATGATTACTCATTTTGATTCAAAAGAATGCGATTTTTCTATACAAATATGTTTTACAATGACCATCAAAAGCCAAGTTACTAGGCAAAGCAGAAATTGGTCAAATGTAGGTTTGCTTTACTGAGTTGTAATTGATATGTAGCATGTTCCAGAGTAAAAGAGTCAGCAGCTCCAATAACCATAAATATTAACCTTTGGCTTAAAAAAATATATAAATGCTGTGTACTTTTAAAGTACTTAGTTACATAGTACTTGTGATACATCCAAATAACCAACAGCACTATAAGAGAGAGAGCCTCTATGTTCAATCAGTATTCAGGGAGTGAATGTAGAGGTGGACCATTCCTACAAGGTACTTGGTGGTCCAAATTAATGGCAGGTTGGACTGGTCTTGGAACACAGAGGAACTATATAAGAAAGGGTATAGCAGGCACTTTTTCCTTAGGAGACTGTGTTCTTTTAATGTGGGAAGTGACATTCTTTACATCTTCTACAGCTCTGTGATGGCTTGGCAGTTTTCTCTGCTGTGGTGTACTTGGCTGGTAACATCACTGCAAGATAGGCCCACCACATCTACAAGCTAATTAAAAGGGCCAAGCTCAGTTATGGGATTATGGACACCCTGGATGTTACAGCAAAAGTGAGAATTAAAAAAAAATCTGATTGCCATTATGAACAAAGCTCCACATCCTCCTCCGTCTGACACACTAACAGTGAGTAGTTTTAGTCAATGAATTATTCAGCTGTAGTGTGTCAAGAAAGGCTATTGGGTCTCCTTTATACCAATGGCAATACATCTGCATAATGCCTCACTGCAATTGTGACAGCCAAGTAAAAAGTTCTCTTTCTTTTTAATTTTTTTGCTTTATAGTTATTCTAGTGTGTGTGTTCAGACCAAAGTTTGTGTACATATTTAACTATCTACCTATGTATTTATTGAAAGAGCTTATGTCTTCTTCTTCTTTCAGCTGCTCCTGTTAGGTGTCGCCACAGCGGATCATCTTCTTCCATATTTTTCTGTCCTCTGCATCTTGTTCTGTTACACCCATCACCTGCATGTCCTCTCACACCACATCCATAAACCTTCATTTAGACAGTCCTCTTTTTATCTTGCCTGGCAGCTCTATCCTTAGCATCCTTCTCCCAATATACCCAGCATCTCTCCTCTGCACATGTCCAAACCAGCACAACCTCGCCTCTCTGACTTTGTCTCCCAACCGTCCAACTTGAGCTGACCCTCTAATGTACTTATTTCTAATCCTGTTCATCCTCGTCACACCCAATGCAAATCTTAGCATCTTTAACCCTGCCACCTCCAGCTCTGTTTTCTGCTTTCTGGTCAGTGCCACCGTCTCCAACCCATATAACATAGCTGGTCTCACTACTGTCCTGTAGACCTTCCCTTTCACTCTTGCTGATACCCGTCTGTCACAAATCACTACTGACACTCTTCTCCACCCATTCCACCCTGCCTGCACTCTCTTTTTCACCTCTTTTCCACAATCCTCATTACTCTGTACTGTTGATCCCAAGTATTTAAACTCATCTACCTTCGCCAGCTCTACTCCCTGTATCCTCACCATTCCACTGACCTCCCTCTCATTTACATACATCTGTCTTGTTCCTACTGACCTTCATTCCTCTCCTCTCTAGAGTATATCTCCACCTCTCCAGGGTCTCCTCAACCTGCTCCCTACTATTGCTACAGATCACAATGTCATCAGCAAACATCATAGTTCATGGGGTCTCCTGTCTAATCTCATTTGTCAACCTGTCCATCACCATTAAAGAGCTTATGCAAAAAGCTCAATTTTCCACTTTTGTCTTTTATCTATAACTGAGGCCCATTGTCTTAGGAAATTATATATATATATATATATATATATATACTGCGGTGGGCTGGCGCCTGCCCGGGTTTGTTTCCTGCCTTGCCCTGTGTTGGCTGGGATTGGCTCCAGCAGACCCCTGTGACCCTGTAGTTAGGATATAGCGGGTTGGTTAATGGATGGATGGATTTTATATCTATACTAATAAAAGGCAAAGCCCTCACTCACTCACTCACTCACTCACTGACTCATCACTAATTCTCCAACTTCCCGTGTGGGTGGAAGGCTGAAATTTGGCAGGTTCATTCCTTACAGCTTCCTTACAAAAGTTGGGCAGGTTTTATATCGAAATTCTACGCGTAATGGTCATAACTGGAAGCAGTTTTTCTCCATTTACTGTAATGGAGATGAGCTTCAACGCCGGGGCGGAGTTTCGTGTGACATCATCACGCCTCCCACGTAATCACGCAGTACATAGAAAACCAGGAAGACCTCAAAAAGCGCAAGAAAACATGCATTATATAATTGAGAAGGCAGCTAAACAATAAGAAGCGAAGCGAGTGACATATACAACCATATTCATGAGTTCTGCTACTCGAAACAAAGCACGATGTAAACCTACACTTTAAATTAAGTTCATAGACAGGCTACGCTGGCGTTTGTAATTTAGTGCCTGCCCATATAAGGCCGTCCGTCAGCGGCAATCCAATAGCAAACTCCACTAAATATTCACGGGTGAAGGACTGTGCTTATGGAGAGGAAGATGAGATGGTCAGGGTGGTGTTTGACACAAACTCAGCTAAACTGCGAGAGAAAGTTTTAAGTGCCAGGACTAAGGTAACATTAAATACAGCCATGGACATAGCACGAGATGGCACCAGCACAGCTGGGAACCTTCGATGCATGTACACCGAGTGGCTCACGGAACTGACGCAGTGCACAGATAAAAGGCAACAGTTCCAAAGAGCGCTGAACAAAACCGAATTACACAATTGAAAAGGCAGCAAAAAACATGAAGCGCCTGATAAGCATATTCATAAATCCAGCTACTGTGGAAACAAAGCACACGTGGAAAAAGTCAATGTCCCGCTAAAGGAAGACAGTGTAAAAACCCGTGCATGCAGTGTGTCAGGTCTCAGATAAAGAAGAAGACGAGCTGTTTATTGATGCAGTAAGAAACGAATCGATGAATGAAACCTGTCATCTTTACAACGATTGACAAACACGGAATGTAACTTGAACACAACACATCCTACAAATACGAACCTGATTGAAAGAAATAATGATAATCAAATCCTTGATCACAGCAACACTCAGTAACACTCACAAAACAAATACTGTATATTGACAGTCATGTTACGCTATTTTTAAAATGTTCCCTTTTCTTTTCTAGCTTTTTAACACACTACTTCTCGCTGCGATACGCGGGTATATATATATGTATATATATATAACCCGATCTACATACTCGAATAATGGATACTTTATTCGCCATCAGTGATTGTTTTGGTAAAGCCATACTCAGTGTATTCATTAGATGAACGGTAAAAAGTAAGGGCAAGGGAGGATGACTTATTGAGGCATGCAGGCTGTAGTCGCCAACTCTATCTGAATTGCGATCACATTTGAAAAATATATCTTTTCAAGTTCTATTTAGTCCATATGTGTCAAACTCAAGGGTCGGGCCACATCCGCCCGGCGTAATTATATCCGCCCGCGAGATCATTTTATATACTGTATTATTGTTATTAAAGCCCGGTATATGAAGCGCTGGTAACACAATAAACTACAGATCCCATAATGCAGCGCTTCAGCTGCCTTGCCGAACAGTTACGCGTTAATCAAGTCTACCTTAAGATGCTGCAAGTTATTGCGAAGCTAGCTCACACGATGCTGAAGAGAAAAGTTGATTCTGAAAATAGAGCCTTTAAAAACCGATGGGAGGCTGAGTATATGTTTACTGAACCCGTGTGTCTCATTTGTGGAGCTAATGTGGCTGTAATTACAGAATTTAATCTAAGACGGCACTATAAAACAAAACATCAGGGTAACCTGAAAGACCTGAATGCAATGCAGAAGATACAGAAAGCAGAAGAATTAAATAAGAATCTGACACTTCAGCGGACGTTTTTACCCGTGCACAATCACAAAGTGATTTCAATTGAGGCTGCTTTTATGGGAGACACAACCACTTGCCCCACTTTCCTATTACCAAGTAATGTTAAACCAAGTCGTCACTACGGTGTTCCCAAACACGCACTTTGCTGATAAACTGAGCGCACTGAGTTTGCAGGCGCTTTGGTGACTTTGAAGAACAAAAAGTCCGTCTACATGCGGCTCGAACCTTGTGCATGTTTGGTAGCACATATCTGTGTGAGAAGCTCTTCTCAGTGATAAAGACTAACAAAACAGCACACAGGAGTCGCCTCACTGATGAGCACCTGCAATCCATCCTGAGAATCTCCACAACACAGAACCTCACACCAAACAGAAACGAACCTGTGGCCAAAAAGATGCCAGGCGTCCAGCTCTAAAATGACATATGAGCAAAGACAACTGAATGATTTGATTTGTTATTGCTGAAAGGAACACATTTTATTTATATTTCTAGGTTTTGTTATGCAGCATGTTCATATTTGAATTTGTATAATTTTGACAGGATATATTTTTATGGAGAGCAAAATCTTTTGGGATATTTAAAATCTAAGTTTATTTTTTATAAAATATAAAATTACATAAGAGTAAAGAAATTTGAATGTTTGTTCTTTTAATGTTTACTTTATTTCTAACTTGTATAATTTAGACAGGATATATTTTTATGGAGAGCAAAATATTATAAGTTGTTTAAGGTTTGAGTTGATTTATTCAGGAATAATATTCCTGTCTGTTCTTACCATTCCTACCAAAGATATTTCTGTCGACTAAATAAAAATTCCTTCTATTTAAAATTTAAATAGAACTTGAACAAATACGATAGTTCATAATATCCACGCAGACTTGCACGTAAGAGCGGTGTCATCCGTTTTAACAAACAGCGTATTGCACTGATCTGAAATAGCTGTGTGTGTATATATGTAGATATGTATGTATATGTATATATATGTTTATATATGTGTGTGTGTATGTATGTATATATATATATGTATTTGTGTGTATATATGTGTGTGTATGTATGTGTGTATGTATATGTATGTGTATATGTATAGATATGTATATATATATGTTTGTGTGTGTGTGTAAATATATATATATATTTATATTTATATTTATATTTATATATATATATATATATATATATATATATGACAACAACACTCATCACTCACAACAGTGACAAAACAATAACATTGACAATCATGTTACGTTATTTTCAAAATGTTTCCTTTTCTTTTTCATTGCTTCTTTAACACACTACTTCTCCGCTGCGAAGCGCGGGTATTTTGCTAGTATATATATATAAAATAAAATATGTATAAAATAATAGTGTTTGTATGTATATTGTGAATCACCTCGGGGCAGGTGCTCCAGCCACCCAAACCCAACAGAGACAGACAGAGACACAAGTTCTAGGCACAGTAAACGTTTATTCACATGGGAAAGACTTTTTGTTCGCCTTCCTTTTCCTCCTCTTCTTCTTTCTCTCTTCCTCTCCACACACATTAATGTGCAAAAAATACTCAGTGGCCACTTTTTAGGATATCTATGTAGAAAGTAGATTTTTCAGTTCCTAGCTGGCCTTATACTGTATTTACCAGTAAACATCTAGCTGCACAGTAGTTAGCGCTCCTACCAGATGTTCAGTGCGCAGTTCAAGCCATGCAGTGTGTGTTGTCTGTGTGTTCTTTGCATGTTATTCTGATTTGTCCTCTTTCATTCTAAAGCTGTTTAAACTTGGTGTTGCTATTTCAGCTTAGACCGTTCAAAGCAATAGGTAAATGCAAGGTTGTCACTTTATTTAGTGTTTAAATCTATGTGGTTATATTTTTGCCACATGATGACAATGTCAGAGTGTATTATAATGGTCTTATACATATCAAGACAGACCAGACACCAGCATTCTATTGCTTGATTGAATTGTTTAGGAAGTGGAAGGTTCATGAACTTGTTTGTGTCGCTTGTCAGTAGCAAAAAGGAAAATTCTGGTATGTCCCTTAATATTTCATATCATAAATGACACTTATACAGTAGCATTGCACATTTCCTGCTTTTTATTTCTTGGCCATATATACTGTACATTGCTGTCAAAAAGCCCTTTCACTTCATCCCAAAGGTGTTCTGTTACATTGAGATCTAGTGACTGAGCAGAATGTCGGAGTAAACTAAAATTACTAGTACTCTTCAATAGCCAGCTTGACATGAGGTGTGGTTTGTGATGTGCCAGATTTTTCTGCTGATAGGAATTATTTGAAAACTGTGGGAATGAAAGAATGTGCATGGTCAGCTTAATTACACAGGAATTCTGTGGCATTCAAATTACGTAATTTCATTTTCAACAAATATGTGGCTCTCTGGCCAACTACTGTAAATGTTTGATTCTTCACTATATCAACTCAGACCCCCCACCCTTCCCCTTTTGGTTATATACAGACTACTGTGTCTTTTTGGATTGCAGCCCATTTTCCAGCATCCCTGCCAGCAACCCAAATGTTTGTCCAGGTCTGCCCAGCTTTTGATCACCTTGATATTGCCCTCTATTAACCTCCACTGGCATCCCGCCTTTTTCTGTGATTTACAGGCTTAATAATTCAGCACAGTATGATAATATGAGAAAAAAAAAATAAAATAAACTAACACAGCAGGAGCTGAATTCTGTGCCAGTGATTTTACAATGTGTACTGATAAACTGCTGTTACTTGATGGCGGTGATCATGGACAAATAGTCTTGGACATACGCATCTTTATCTTTGTCCAGAGATATTGTAACAATGAATTATAGGAGTTACTGGGATAGCAGTAAACATTATGTCCCTGTATGATTGACTATTTAAGTTGAACTTACACAAGAATTACTTCTGTGTGTAGCATGTACCCTTGAGATATTTAAATTTCATGCATATATTGTTATTTTTAAGTAGTAGTAAACATCTTTATAAAAAGCCACCTGCAAAAGCAAATAATTGAGTGATTAGAAAGTCCAAAATCAAAAAGAAACAGAACAAAACCGACAATTACGAACATGCTCTTTACCTTTACTTTTAACCCAAAATAGACCCATGTTGCATATGGCTCACAATACTGCACAATAATGGAGATGACATACACATAATAATGCAACATTTATTTGGAACTAAAAGGCCCTTACCAATGCTTTTTATCTGCAACTGATAAGAGTTTTTATACTGGTGAGTTGTCTACAGGGCTGCTAACCCTCCTGAAATAAGACTTCGCCAGACATCAGTTTCTTACAGGTAATTTCTTACTTTTGCTTTTTCTTTCAGTCTTTGTTGCACTTTGATGTGATAAACAGGAATGGATGCTTTGTAAAAAAATAAACCAAATTATATGAAATTCCACCTATTGTAGTTATGATACTACCATCTAGTTATTCACAAGTCCACATTTCTAACAAATACAGAGATATAAAGTAGTCTTGTCTGGTCATAATTCGTGAGCACTGCTTTATATGCTTACATGTATTCATTAAGATGCCTGAATGCATAAAATGAACATTTCCTAGAAAACTAGCTGGACGTTTGTCTTTATATGGTACATAACATTAGATTTAGTTCATTTAGCACAGACTCCATCAGCTGGTGTTTCATACACAAGTAATATGTAACTTTGGCAGGCAAGGAGAGTATTGAGCACCAAAGGATTTCATTTTGTTAAAACATCCCACCCCTTTAGTTCCCATTGTGTATAACCCAAGTATCAGAAAATCTTTGTTAAATGAAATTACATTGACAAATGCAATGACTTCATTTTTCTGAACAGCAGATGTATTTCAGTGATTACGGTGCAAATTCCATTTCGTTGTTGTATGTTGGGAATTTCAAGTATGATGAGGGAACTTTCAACTGCTCCAACGTATTGCTCATATTTTCTCTCACAAATTCTTTATAGTTCTCCTGTACAGGTAAAAAGTAGTCTACTTTAGTCTGTTAAATTGCTCTTTGCCATCCATGGCTAGCTGTGGCCTTGCATCAGTTTTGCTTTGGATACCTGGATCACAGATAGCACAATATGAATAAATAAAACTCAAATAAAAGAAGAATTACAAGTACAGTAATCCCTCGCTATATCGCGCTTCGACTTTCGCGGCTTCTCTCTATCGCGGATTTTAAATGTAAGCACATCTAAATATATATCACAGATTTTTCGCTGGTTCACCGCTTTCATGGACAATGGGTCTTTTAATTTAGGTTACATGCTTCCTCAGTTTGATTGCCCAGTTGATTTCATACAAGGGATGCTATTGGCAGTTGGCTTAGAAGCTACCCAATCAGAGCATGTATTACATATTAACTAAAACTCCTCAATGCTATAAGATATGCTTCCCGCGGTGCTTGTTTGCTTCTCTCTATCTTTCTCACTCTCTCTGCCTGACGGAGGGGTTGTGAGCAGAGGGGCTGTTTGCACAGAGGACACGGACGCCTCTACAAAATGCCGCTTTATCGCCGTGCTTCTGTATACTTAAAAGCACGTATTGATTTTTGATTGTTTGCTTTTTTTTGCGAGCGCTCTCTCTGACATTCTCTGCTCCTGACGGCGCTCCTTTATGACGGCGCTCCTTTGAAGATGATATGTTTGCTTTCTTTTAATTGTGAGAAAGAACTGCCATCTCTGTCTTGTAATGAAGCACAGTTTAAACGTTTGACTAAAGGGTGTTATTTCATGTCTAGAGGGCTCTAATAATGTTAACAGGGTGGAAGAGTTTATAAGGGCTTAAAATATATAAAAATAACCAGACAAACATATGGTTTCTACTTCGCGGATTTTCACCTATCGCGGGGGGGTCTGGAACGCAACCCCCGCGATCGAGGAGGGATTACTGTATTCTAAGTTTAAGATTGTCAAAAGTGATGCATCTTTTCGGGGTCTTCCAGTAGTTTGAATAATGAGAGTAAGGCAGAGGCTGTTCAGGGTGGTCAGGACAGAGCAGAAGTCAAAACAGTAATGGTCAAAAAGAATCAAATACCAAATCAACAGCAAAAGATAAGCTTGAATTTAAAAGTATAACAAGGTCACAACCAATTGTCAAAAACACACATTAAAAGAACCTGGCAAGCTATTTTTGCCCTGCTAGAAAACAGAATTTCCTGAGTAAATCAGTAGTTGGGGAATGGAGTATGGCTCCTAAAAACCCAACACACTTTCACTCCCATCACTCTAGTCATGTGCATTTGTTTGATTATAATACTGGATGATTAGAAAAACAGTATCAATTGTTCATGCTAATGTGGCAAGGATATGTCAGAAATCCAATGAGTCCTTATATCCATCATGCACCTATCAAAAATGTAGGATTGTGATGATGATGTGAGGTGTGTTTTTTATGCACACATGTGAACGTCTGACATATGAAGAGGCTGTTTAAACATTCTTTACCAATTAAGCACACTTCTTCATGGGTATGGTGCAAGACCAGTACATTGCTATGGAATTGGAAAGCAATCAACAAAAATAAATAAATAAAACTGGTGCAAAAAAAAAAAAGAACGTTAGATGTACTGGAATGGACGGTGTAGTCTAATATCATTAGTGCCAAAGCCCTTTATTGAAAAAAACTCATTTTACAGTATATATTGACGACACTGAAACAAAATTGGAGATATTTAAATGGGTTAATGAGACAAATACTGTATTGCTATGACTGAGAACAAGCAAAATATGCCATCATTACCACAGAGCAACATGGTAGCAAGCTAATACTATGAGGATTCATCTCTGTTTTCAGAAGACAGAATGCAAGATGGATGCTTTAATGTATAAAGAAATCTAGGAGAAACAAATTGTCACAAACTGAAGAAAGGTTAGTCTTACAGCAGAAGACATGTGTATGACCTAAAATGCACAACCAAATCCTCTACGGAGTGACACAAAACACATGTTCTTATCAAGCTCATTCAAGGCCCAGACTGTAACCCTATCAAAAAGATTTGACTTGAATAGCAAAATGCTGTACACAAATGGGTGTGCAATGTTAAGGTAGCTGCTCAAGGTGATGTGATGTGAACTTCAATACTAAGATGGCATGTGTGCCTGCAAATCACAAACCACACAAAGTCGTAGCCTTTCCCGCACTGCAGTTATAATAAAAAATATGGTGAATGATAAAGTCCTACTTCTGTTAGTGATGTTCAAACGCACCTCAATAGAACAAGACCTTTCTGGAAAATATGGCCTTTATATGTGAAGCGACAAAAATCAAATCTATCACTCATATAAACGCAGGAATGTGACTTTTCTAAGCGGGGGATTATGAGTCAGACCTCACTATATTATTCAAGCACAGAGGGTTTAGACTTTTCTCATCATGATTCTGTCAAAAGCATTAAGAGCCATCTAATTTATATGATATACATCAGGTGTCCTTAATGTACCTGACAGCACCCTGATGAGGTGCTGACCGTAAGTCCAAAGGTTCCCATTATATGAATGACATTGAGCTTAATTGACCCCACCCCAGCTGTATCACAGCACTGAGGAATTAACACTTTCCTGCTCACTGAAAACTTCAGTCTAGATTGTTAACATTTTACAGACAATGTAAGAAATATCTTCTGAATATGATAGTGTTCTTTGCTAACCTGCAATTCCAGTTCTCAACAACATGCAGTTTACTTAATCCATAGCTGCATATTGTCTGATCACATCTGAGATCAGCTCACTTTGCAACTCCTTCAGAAATTTATGCTAAGATTAGTGAACATGTCACTGAAGGATAGCAGCTTTCACTCTTTAAAACCTTTCCTTGCTAAGATACCATTGGGAAAATGGCTATTCAGGGTTATGGGGTATGGAGGGATTGGAGTTTATCTCCAAAACATTGGACACAATGAATGACAGCTTGTTACAGGTCTCACTGGTACTAATAACTTTACTAGTCCAGTTTACAATAGCTTTGAAATGCATAATTAAATTTTTCTTAAATGATTTAATTTGAGTTATTGGTTTGTGGATGGAAAACTAAAGTACAGGGAGAAAAATTCATGCAGACATGGGAAAACAAGTAGATGTGGAATCCAAGCGCAGCACACGGGTATCACAACCAATCACACCACCACTGTGCTGGTTTGTTTAAATTATAACTTAATGCAGAACACAGAGTGCCCCATTTATTAGGTACACTGCCCTTATAAGGTATAGTCAGTTGGTCCTTATATTAGCTGAACTAATCCGTGCATTGAAGTAAAAATTTGTTAAATGTGTAGCACAGGCTTGCCAGCCTATGTTGATTCCACTGTTTTCTACTGTCATTGGAAATAAGCTTCTGTTTCATTTTCAGCTAGAATCGCTTATTCCCGCTCATCTCCTGGACACTTCATTAAATAAAAATCTAGTGAATGGATCAACTTGAATTTCGAGTCACATTTCAGAAACTTTTCAAGAAACCCCCTTTGAAGATGGCTGCACTGCTGCTATGAAGCACTTAGCACATAGTCCTTTGGGCACCAAGGTTTCAAGATCGGTTGGCTGTAACTATAGCAGCTTCATTATATTCACTATCAATGGCTTTGAAGTCTTCACATCAGATCACCCTCGATCATGATTATTGATGTCCCAGGAAATGGATAATGTCTGTGGGCCTCATACAGACCGATAAAGAATAATACTCCAGCCTGTTGACTAGTTATGCATCTTCGATGTGGTCAGCCTCCACATTCTGAGTGCTACACTTACTGCTGCTTCAGATCAGATCATTTAGTGCAATATTTAGTTCAACCCTGCTGTGGTTGCTAGTACATTGCTGAGAAGCTGATCGAATTTGAGGAAATGAAAGACATAACAAGATTATAAGTTCATTACTTTAAAATAGTCATTTGTGTTTTTTTTAGTATCTCTTTGAAATGTTTTCTGCCCTTCCCCGCATAGATAGTTTCAAATAGTCTTCTGCAAGATCGGCACTGATGATGCTGTTCTTGCTTTGGGATTACTTAATCTGAAGTCTATGCAAACACTTTATTGAACACATGGGGAGTATTCAATAGAAGGGAACAAATACTGTACTTAAGGAATCTTGTCATGTTTCTGTTTTCTTTTTAAATATAATTGTTTTAGAGCAAGTTATACAATTTTCACACAGCATTTACAACTGCTGCCTAAAAGCCCCACATGGGACCATGGGTCCAATTGCCACCATATATAAAAGTTTTATGTTCTCCTAGACTTCTGTGGTGTTTTACTTTCTTTCTGCATCCCAGAAATATGCAGATTAGGTTCATTTGTGAGTTTATATTCTTTCATATAAATATGTCAGTGTGCAGGTATGTGTGCCCTGTCCAGGTTGGTTTCTCGCCATAAATCTCAGATTGCAGAGACTTGAGGATTTTGAAACGGAAAGAACAGGTCAAAGCCCCGTCACACTATATGACTTTTCCAGCAATTTTTAGTAAGAGACTTCATCTACATAATCTCAGCGAGTCTAGGGCAGTGATGTAGTCTTCATATCCGTAGTGTCTTAGTCAAGTCAATCTGTTGAAGGGTCATGCTTGTGTGTGAGAGCTGAGAACCAGTGAGTACCCAGCTGGAATTACATTGCATATATTGCAGCTGCTAAGAATAAGAAACACAAGGGTATTGGACCATGCAAAAAGAAGAGATAATTTGTATTGTACGTACCATGACAGAATGAAAAAAAGATAAGTAAAAGGCAGAGATTGTAGCTGAACTCACTGTACCTGCAAAGCAGCTGTGAAGCACCAGCTTTTTCAGGTGTATATTATTTTCAGTGGTGAGCTTATGATACTTAAGTAATGTAAAAATGTGCTGCAAAGTAAACACGCAGTCATGACATTCATCATGCCTTGTGTTAACTAATCTTATTTGTCATTGTCATGTGATGAGATCAGCAGAAGCAGTCATCAAGTTTGACATCATCCCTGACTAAAAGTCATGTGATATGCCACCAGCCTTAGTGAAATGGATGTGTGGGCGGATAAGTTTGCTTTAAATTTGATATTGTAGCCTTTTCGTATAACGCTATTAAGTACTTTACATGCAAGGAAGAGTACATCTTCCACATAGCGAGTATATTTCTTTAAAACTGTGTACTCTATATGTATTGAATGTCCTTTTTTGTGTTTTCTTTTATCTTCATGAACTATCCATCTTTCCGTTTTTTCCATTGCCAGTAACTCTTGTTTGCTGCATAGTAGAATGTTGTGCTATAGGCCATAGGCTGTAAAATAAAAAAAAATCTCCAAGGATTTGATCAGGTACTAGAAAATCTACACTTGGTTCGATTTTTCCAACTTGTTTAGAATAGGTGCTAATTAAATAAAGCAGGATTAACCAATTTACAAATAATTACTCATACAAAATGTTTACAGCATGTGAGCTGTTGTTGGAAATTTTTCCTTGCTAATTTGCCAGAATACCTCTCACAATTTATTTGCTGGCATATTTAACTCTTTCAGGGCTGATGTCGACTTTTGTCAAAAGTTGACGATGGTAATCAACTGTAAACTGTGAAAAAAACAACTGTTATGTTTTCATTGGACTCTTGTTTCTAGAAGGAAAGTTAGATGCATCGGTTTGACCGAGATTTCCTGCACTCACGTGAGTAGCAAGGCACAAACAATGGCAAAAATGGCACTGACATCTGGCAAGAGATCAAAGCGAATGCATAAAGCAAAATACTCCGCAGACGACATTTTGCCTATTACCACTGAACTGGACTATGACTTGGCGGACACCGATTTTGATACAAGTGATTGAAAACGAATGTGAGGTTCCAGCTTCAGCTGATTGGTTCCGAGCTGATCGCGGTAATGATGATGTTTGCCAGGTAGGACTGCCACTTAACAATGATAAGAGGTAGAAACCTCTTTGCAATGCACTGCAACCATGACCACTGCTAACACAGCCTGGCAGCAAGCCTGCTGCACATTCTTAGCAAACTGGCAGCCACAGCATGCAGCAACAGGCATTTTATGTTGATTTCTGTGTGCAACCATTGCTTTTCAGAAACTGTTTTTTGGAAAAAATATTCAGCCCTCAAAGAGTTAAAGGGCAGCACTGTACTTAGATCTTTTAATTCACATTTTAATTCTCAATCCAGTGACTGTGTGTGTGGAGTTCATACATTCTTGTGTTTTTGAGTTTTGATTTTTTTTTTCCTTTATGGTGACATCTCATGCTTCAGAATGTGTCTTTTCAAATGGTAAATGCTTACACAAAAGTCGTAGTACTTTCTCAGCTGATGAAAGTTCACTTCAAAGTGGATTTCTGAGTTTTGATTTTTTTTTATTTTGTCATGTCTGATTGCATAAAATCAGAGTCATTTTAAGGTTGAATCACATACTTGAAGACCTCAGTGGAAATTAAGGGGAAGTGTATTTAAGACTGAAACAGGTAAGCACTGCTTTATGCAAATAGTTATGTAAACCTGGAGCAAACAACTGAGACACATAGCAGCAGAGACCTTGACAATCTTTAAGAAGAATATGGATGAGCCATTGGGACAGCTTAGCTATTAGCTAAACAAATGACCTTGATGGACTGAACAGTCTCCTCTTGTTTGTCAAATTTCTTATATAAGTGTTGTTTTTATGGCAATAGCTGATCTCATAATTGTGCTCACTATTCAAGTTTTTCTCTTGTGGCTGTTTACTTTCAGTTCTTTATACAAATTCAGCCAGGGGACTCATACTCATGAAAAGTCTAGCATTAAGTACTCTTTAGATTCTCACTCTTTGACTCAAGTTTTCACTCTAGTTACTATATTTTCTTGGCAAATAACTCTTACAGTTACATCCTCACTAAAATTGTGGTAAAGGTCTGTGTATAAAGAAAATTACTTTTGCATTTTTAAGTGTTTTTTCAGTTTTTGATAACAAATACATGTTACAATTTAGTTTTTGATGTGAATGTTCATTTCCAGTCAGTTTCGTTAAACATCATGTCAGTAGGAAAGTTGGGGTGGTTGGTTTGGGAAAGAAGAGAGTGAGTCAGTTTGGAAAAGAGGAACGACAATGGGCATCTGCATTTGAGATTTTTGGGCTGTCCCATGTATTTTCGTGACTGGCATTACAAAAACAGTCATCGGAGGCCAGAACCTAGAAACATTTGGAATCATTCCTACATAGGATACAAGGCCCATTTACACACATTCATACATTTTTAACCCACATGTTTTTAGGGGTGTGGGAGGAAGACCTGAAGATCTAGAAAAAACTCATGCTGACATGGGTCCAACATGCAGACTCCTCATGGAGAAAGTTTGGGCACAGAATGTGAACCAAGAAAGCCGGATCCATTAGGCAGTCTGCCATCAGTTTCTTAATTTGAGCACTCACTTGAATACTCAGTCATGTATGAGTTGATTCACTATATTGTTAATCTCTGTATACTGTATACAGTATAAATAAGGTTTCCAAACTCTTGGGACTCCCCCCAACGGGACGACATGCAGAAGAGTGTCCTGAAGCGAGATTGCTGCATTTGTGGAAGATAGCTTCTCCATTGCTGGGGCAACTGCAGGCTCCCATAGCTATAGCAGCTCGCCGCAAAAGCAAATCTGAAAAGGTCACGGTTGCGCTGTAAACACCTGCCATCACTGGGTGATGCAAGGAACATTATAAATGCAGGAAACAGTAGTGTTTGGTCACAGACTTGGCCACGACTCTGCCTGATTGTTTTGTCTGTGTATAGGAGAGTGGTAGATCCTGCTACAATAAATGAACCGTGGTGTTCCTGCTGAAGAAAAGCTGGTTTTGCTAAAGTACTGAGACTCAGCCTCATGTTTTTGGGTGTAAGACAGGGACTCACACGTCACAGTATGTTCACTTATTCACTTGCAATTCTACTTTCAATCAATAAATCAGTCTTGATCTAAAATAGTCACCATTCATATTATGCACTATCACAAAGTCCTTTACAGTGCAGATAATACCTCAGTGCAAAGTAACTGTTAATGATAGAATATATTACGGGACTAGGCAAATACAAAACAAGTTTACAGGGAAATTCATTCAATAAGCAATCCCTCAACCACTTCCTTCTTCCCAAATCCATTCACCCATTTCTCAACTCAACTAATTCTTCCATTTACAAAATATGCTAATTCACAGAATTATTAAACCATCTATTTTACTCTCTCAGTATTATCTACTGATCTTCAACTGTTCTGTCACAAAGGTATTACCATAGATAACCTTTTGAAACTTTTTTGAAATGTACATGAATTTAATAAAACAAAGAATGACAAAATAGTGAGCACCACGTATTTGATGAGCTAAAGCTGGAAACATCTTGCAGAATGTATCTCTCTGGAAATTTAACAGTCTTAGCAAAGTGTCCTTAAGTCTGCCCATTTTTCCAGTAAATGTTGAGCACCTGAACAAAAACAAAGAGGGAAAGTTAGGTGTCCAGCAGTAACCCATCTCCCACCATCCTTTGGTAACATTCACAAAAGTGGGATTCACTTTACAAGTGTCCTAATGTTTCCAGAGACGCTCCACTCTAGGCTGTAAGCAGTAGTCAGTGGTGGAAGCTGGCAGCTTGTGAAAACCTCTCTTTATAAGCCTCTTTGCGCTCTGCTGCCAGCACCACAAGTCTCTGAGACAGAGCTCTTGAATATTCAGTACGAGTGGCCTTCCAGTTTCATTGTGTATCGACTTGATGAGAGAGGGTGTTTCTCTGGCTAAACTTGATTCCCTCACTAATTAGCCCCGGTTTCCCCACACTACTTGCTGAGAAGGCAGCCTCCTAATGATATCGGCTCAATAAATCACAGGGGTTGTCTGCAGCATTGGCACGCGTGCGCTTTGCCATCTCTCATAGGATCATTTTTTTAAAAGCTTGGTCTTTATCAATTTTAGGCATCTGCTTGGGCCCTGCTTATAATTTATCAAGCCCTCTCCAACTGCTTTTTATCTGTTTTTGCAATCTGCAATTGAGTAATTATTAAATGCAGTATACACAGCATGATGTTTTATTTTTTTGTTCTCAAGTAATGCTTTGTGTTATTGCATTTTATTTTTAAATAATATTTGCAATTACTGTAAACCATACTGGGCTCATAAAGGGAAGTGTGTTTAACAGGAATGATTAAGTTGAATTGTGCTTTCACCTGTATAACATATACTGTAGTTCCTTGTTGTATAATATAGTGCCTTCATCTATGCATCATTTACATAGTACTTCTACCTATCAAATTGTACCTTTATCTCAATATACAGTATGGTTACCTTATCTTCTCATCAAATAGTTCCTTTATCTATTAACCTACAATATAGTGCCTTATATCATCATATAGCATATCTTTCTTTAATGCCATCATCTGTTCTTCTTTTAGTTTATCCATCTCTCTGTTATATAGTGGCATTATCTATTCATTCTATAGTTCCTTTATCAATTGAGCTATAAAATAGCCTCTTTATGTCTCAGTCTGTTGTATAATATCTGTATCTATTCATCATGTAGTGCATCTGTCTTATAATGCCCTTATCTGCTCATCATATGGTTATTTTATCAGTTATACTATATAGTGGCCTTATCTGTTGATCCGTAATTCACTGTCTTTATTTATGTATATTTTTATTATATGCAACGTTTCTCTCAATATAGTACATTTATTTACAGCACATTTATATATCTTATAGTGCATTTATCTGTTTATCCATCTATTATATAGTGCCTTTATTTACAGTAGTATATCCAGCATACACTGCATGTATTTATCATACTGTTCCTTTAGCTCTTCAGATTACTTTAACTAGAAAAAATGGAGAAAGTTAGATAAATCTGTTCCAGTTCAGCTATTAGATGTCTCTATTTTTGTCATACTGTCCTGACTGAACTCTTCTGTCAGCCTTTTACTCTTGACAACCTTGGCTGTGCAATCTAGGAAAGCATATGGATCTTGGTGGCAAACATGCTGCCCCTTGTGGATCACCCATTTTGTTTCTTAGAGAGACATCTGTAGAACCAGAAATGCCATTGTGGATTATCAGGTGGCCAAAGTTCAAGTGAAAAAGCCTTTTGGACCTTACAAGTGTTAGAGAATGCCTTTATTTCTAGCATTATTGTCAACATTTGTTTTTAGTTTTCGCTTTATTTTATGAATAAAGATTGACAACTTATGTAAAAATGTGCTTGCTCTAGGGTTAATTATCTTGAAGATTTTTTGTGAGACCCTCATGTTACCAGTTTTGATTTGTTATAGAGGCCCAGTCTGGATTTTGGGCTAGAAGGGAGACATATCCATTCAGTGAGCAAAAGCTTTTCAATTTGAAGCAGTTCAGCACCTTTCACTGCAGGCAGCAGCACACATTTCTTTACATAAAGTTTCTCACATAATAGTTATACATAATATCTATAGTTTAACATAAATCGACTCCCCTAAAATCATGTCTTATGTATAACCCTAACAACCCTGGTGTAAATGGGACATAAACCAGCCTACATAAGGAAGTACTCCTGTAGAATGAGTAACTAAAATCCTTTCTATCTGTAAGGACATGTGCCTTCATTGCAACCTAAAATTGTAATATGAATGAATATACACTATATTAACTATTGATGAGATATGAACCTGCAACATTTAGTATTCCTAGTCCAGCAGCTGTACCAAAATGAACATAAAGAACGAAATAAGGGCACAAGTTTATATTTTGTGGTCCTAGGAGAAGCTCATTTGAAGGTATAGTACAATACCTCAGTGCAGAGTACATTGGCAGACATCTTTGTTATTCATAGATAAATCTCAGCAGTGTAAGTGTGGATCCAATTTCAAATTCCTTTGATTCTAAGTTTAAGGTTTAGCTGATAGTGCCTATGAACTAAAGAAAAGCTACAGTTTTTTTCAAGATGGTGGAGAGAAGGGGGCAAATTCTTTTTACTGAAAATGTTGACATCTTTCCATTGCTCTCGTTTGTCTGTTGATTAAAACAAAAACGGAAAATCAGTCTCAGTTTCCATCATCATGTGTTTCTTCCACTGCAGCTGTCTTTTAGATTAATTTCTGACAATATTTGTGTCTTATAGAGAAGAGTTGTGATTTATCTCTTACATTTTGGTCAGTGTAAAACAAGTTTTCATGTTGAGTTCCTGTAGATATAATAGAGATGCATGGATAAGTTTGCCTTTGATTTAAAGGAAAAGGAAAAAGAGAAGATGTTGCAGGTCATGCTGTTCTTGTTCTGATGGTGTTCTTCAGTCCATACTCTCTTTTTATCACCTTTAGTATCGACTATTGTACATCAGTTTAATTCTTTTTCCTTCATATTTAATAAAATATCCAGAGATAAGGTGACTTGGAAGTTAGATCTGCTGCTTCATAGCTTAGAGGACCTATGCTACAGTTTGTCTTTTCTCCAGTGGTCCTGCTTTTCATATCCAAGGAATTTTAAGCTAATTACCAATTGTAAATTGGGTGATTTTAAATTGGGTGATTTTCTATGATTGTGAGGTATGTGTGCAGCCTGAAATGTGCTGACATTCCATCCACAGTTGATTCCCGTCTTATACCTGGTGTTGTAAGGATAGGTCTGGATAGTCCAGGAATGGACCCTGTAATGGACAAATTTGGTACAGAAACTGGATTAATTTATAGTTTCACAGTAAATTCTTTCCATCAAGTTTCTTCAAGCAACAGTATTGGCAAACATTTAATCTATCTATTCAATAACCTTCACCCTGCCAGATATGGGCCCACATGTATTCCTACCAAGATATCTCATTTACACCATGCTGGTTTGCAGTTAAAATCAAGAACCAAGTTCACTTCTTGACCTCCAGGTTGTTTCACTCATCCTCTTTCACACGCTTGTCAATAATAGTAATAAGAGAAACCGCGCAATTTGTATTCCAGTGCATCTGGTTAATTTCTTTACATCATTAAATTATGTTTATGTAAATACCAGCTGTTCCCATGATAAATGCGCGTTTCATGTACTTACTTTTATTTTCCTCCTTTAGGGTTCAAGTTGTGATTGTTCTAATGCAAAAGCCCTAAGGAAAACATTAGCTGGAAAATAAATTTAGAAAAAGAAAGAAAAGAAGAGCTTATCCAAGTTTGGAGAGTCCAAGCCCAAATTAAAATGCTACACAATGCTTTTGTTCTGCTTTGAGAGGTTTTCTTCTTCCAGGAAGACTTCTGTATGTTCTGGGATAATCAGTTCATTAAAAAATAAAGCAATTACAAGGGCAAAGGGAATTTCCCTTTGGAATCGGGGAAAAAAGAACTGATGAATTTTAAACTAGTGAGAAGAAACAAAAAAAGCAAGGAGAAAAAAAAACACTGGGTTATGAAAGCAAAATTAATCATTTTGATGATTATCTCTATTTGTGCATTTTAATTTACAATTTGCACAGCACTAACAGACTGGCGCTGCTTCCTAAAAAAAAAGAAGAGGATGCATAATTAGGTTTAAACTGTTCCTTACACAAGCAGTGCCTTTTTTATTTTGCTTTTAAAATGAAGAACATTTTGTTCAGCGCTAGTAGCAAATGTGCGTTGCATGACCGGCCGTCCGTAACGATGAAACACGGGCTTTAATTGGTAACATGCCGTGTACGTGATTGATTGCTCCTTCGACCTCGCTATTTTCTCAGGAGTCTGACGGCAGCTCCACCTTGTAAATAATCCTGTCTATAAATACTTCGGTGCTAATACTCCTAATAATAATGTGATTAGTAGGACTAATTGTATAAATAAACTATAGCATTAAAAATGTGGGGTGCTGTACCATCACAGCTGTGGAGTCTATGGTTTGATTTTCCGGCCTATCACTGCCAATGTGTAGTTTGTGCTTCAAGACTTTTTTTCTTTATGACTTTTAAAACAAAAATGACTTTATAAATAAAACCCAGGGTGTGGTTTTTCATTTCCCTGTCTTTACTTTTTGAGTGCACTGAGGACACACTGTTTTTAATAACCTCATACCAGATCAGTCCCTATACTTATCCCAGGCAAGTCCAATACATTTCTACACTCTTAGGAAAAAAAAATCAGTAAGCCTATAACATTCAAAATAGTGTAATCATAACGGGTAACATAATAGAATAGGGCCTATTAAAGTATGTCCTGAATGTAATACTTTGATTAACACTTTAGTTTAGGTACTAGAAAAATGCATCTCTTTCTCATTATCTCTTATGTAACAAGACAAACTCTTCTTTGGATCTTCATAACACTTTAAAAGCATCAGTAAAGTGTTTATTCATCTCTGCAGTTCGACATGCTAAAAAAACTTCACTTTGGTGTGGTCTGAGGTGGCATAACCGAGACAAACCTTTCTTGATATTATATATTTTGTACAAGTCCTATGAATACTTCATATTAACAAGTAATTTTTACCATCATATCAGTATGCCACACAGCACAGAGATTAATAGCCTATTTACTTTCTTGGTTTTGGTTCAAGTTTGCCACACTTCCTCTAATTGCTCAGCTGTCCTTTTTACATGAAGACTCACAACAGGATATTGTTCCAAGAATCTCTCACACATCAGCTTCAAGGAGTCTAAAATCAAAATATGTTGTTCCAATGAATATGGCAACAGTGACACAGATAATAGAACTAATAAAAGGAAATGCAGTGCATGGGGAGTGCCCACAGGCTTCACCTTCTTACCCAGGGTGGGCCTGCTTTATTTTGCACCATCCTGTATATTTATCTCTGTTATTTGATGCATTGGTGGTTGTAAATTGGCCTGGCGTGTACATATTTCCTTTAATAGACAGGTGACCCATCCAGTATCACTTCTTGCTGCTGGGTGACCCTACAAATGTTGAATGCAGATTTGAAAATAGAAAAATGGATGAATAAAAAGAAAATGTAATTTGCCATAGCACTGGACTAATTGTCATATGAAGCAAGCAGAAAAAGATTTTCAGTGAAAGCCAGAATTGCATGAACACATAAAAACTAACAGATGTAAACCAGGTGCAGAATGTAAGCTTTCATTTTATATATTTTGTCTATGCTGACTATGTGCACAAGGTGTGTGTGTTTGTGTATGCTGCTTTATTTCCTTTTTCAAGTTTTTCATAAATGTGGCCAAGGTTTCCATTATAGAATGAAGAATTTGTAGAAATTCTTAAAATAAGCCGATTTTTCAGTTTTAATGAGCATTTATAGCTTTTTCAAAATGTTGTTAGACCTGAAAAACAATTTTATCTATTCAGAAATTCTGACACTAACACAAATTATGGTTTTGACACTATGTAAGGGTAATTAAAAGGTGGAATTGGAGGTGTAGATACATAAAAGTTGACAGCAGCTCCCTAGGTTATGTCCCAGTCGACAGCTGTGTTGCAACTAACATGTAAAATGCACAAGAGTGGAGAAAAAGGGGAACTAAGTGTTCCCTGATTTTGCCATCTATAAGTATAAAAAATGGGCATGAGAAATGTATCTACAGAACCTTATGGAAAGCTGTCTTCAAGACACGAGTGCAACTTGCTAGCAACCACATTTGTTTTCTGTCTGAATAGATGTTTTCTATCACCGCTAATCTCATTAATATATTTTTAAAAGCAACATGCCTCTAATATTTGGGCATCATTTGCATTTGATTTTTACATTGTTATGTATTTTTTATTGTTGTTTTGGTGGCACACTGCACTGCCGTTTTGTGCCTTAGTTTTCCTGCATGTGCCTGTTTTGTTTGACTGTTGTATGAGTGTTGCCATGTTGTAACTCCTGCCAAAAAGGAAAAAAGTGGATGCTGGTCTTGAAACAAAAAGCCAGACCTGCTCTGTAAACTGGTCTGGGCTCACTGGATAGGTCTTATTTCTAGGCAGTCTAGCTGCAAACTGAAATGGCAGACTTCCAGTCTGCACAGGTCAAATGATGAGGCTTAGGCTTTTAAATATCAAAAAGGTTAAAAAAAAGTCACAGAATAAGGATACGAGGGAAACTATGAAATCTCTAGTCCCAAAGGATAATAATGCAAAGTATCTTAATACAGTATTTAAAACTTTAGAATATTAGAAAACGTTTAATATGAACAGGTGAGACATCTCTAATTGGCTTGTGCTGTGTCATGAATTCCAACTGAAGTGAATGAGAAACCCATTTCTTTGGTTCTTTGCCTGCATGGCTGAAACAAGCCCCCAGATGACAATCGAAAGCATTCTCCAAGGGAGAACAAGGACGATGCACAGGGGAAAAGCCTGATGATCAGCCATTGTTCTAAGGTTGTTACAGGTCACAAAGACAAGTTTAATAACCCCTGTTTTAGAGCATCAGAGCTATGGCTGCTAAGATGAGCTCAGGCTCCCTTTTTATCTGTGGTCCATTAAGTTAATTTAGAGAAAAAGTCTAAAGTCTAAAGAAATGCAGGTTTGGTGCATTGGCGATCCAATATTGTTCCTTGTGTGTGCTTGGCTATATGTGCCCTGTGGTGGGCTGGCACCCTGCCCGGGGATTTGTTCCTGCCTTGCTCCCTGTGCTGGCTGGGATTGGCTCCAGCAGACCCCCGTGACCCTGTGTTAGGATATAGCGGATTGGAGAATGACTGACTGACTGAATTATATACTCATATGCAACTGACTGTTCCCCAGTCCAGAGGTGGTGGTTGTTGTGCATCAATGCTGCCAGAATTGTCAACTTTGAATTGGACAAAGTGGGTACAGCCAATGGACTATTTATATGGCTATATTCATATACTAGTACATTACTTTCTTTACAAAGAAAAAAAAAACTGTCTTATTTACTATTACCAATGGTGTTTTCAGGTGTGTTTGCATATAATGTGTGAAGCACCTAATGCGATAGCCCATGGCTGTCTCTCTGTTCCCTTGTACCAACCTGGCCCCCTGTCAACCAAATTTGTCGAAATGTGGCATGGTTATTCTTCATTTTGACTACTCAGTTTTTGTTGAGATATCTCGAAATGATTGTGCTGTACACAGTTTAAAATTTTAAAAATCTCCCGTTGAAAAGCATTGGTAAATTTGCAAACTTGTCTGTCTTCTTCTTCTTTCGGCTGCTCCTGTTAGGGGTTGCCACAGCGAATCATCTTCTTCCATATTGTCCTGTCTTCTGCATCTTGCTCTGTTACACCCACCACCTGCATGTCCTCTCTCACCACATCCATAAACCTTCTCTTAGGCCTTCCTCTTTTTCTCTTCCCTGGCAGCTCTATCATTAACATCCTTTTTCCAATATACCCAGCATCTCTCCTCTGCACATATCCAAACCAACGCAATCTCGCCTTTCTGACTTTGTCTCCCAACCGTCCAACTTGAGCTGACCTTCTAATGCAAATCTTAACATCTTTAACTCTGCCACCTCCAGCTCTGTCTCCTGCTTTCTAGTCAGTGCCACCATCTCCAAACCATATAACACTTCTGATCTCAACACTGTCCTGTAGATCTTCCCTTTCATTCTTGCTGATACCCATCTGTCACAAATCACTCTTGACACTCTTCTCCACTCATTCCACCCTGCCTGCAGTCTCTTTTTCATCTCTCTTCCACAATTCCCATTACTCTGAATTCTTTATCCCAAGTATTTAAACTCATCCACCTTCACCGACTCTGACCTTCATTCCTCTCCTCTCTAGAGTAAACCTCCAACTCTCCTGGGTCTCCTCAACCTGCTCCCCACTCTTGCTACAGATCACAATGTCATCAGCAAACATCATAGTCCATGGGGAGTCTTGTCTAATTTCGTCTGTCAACCTGTCCATGACTGGTGCATATAAGAAAGAGCTCAGAGCCAATCCCAGATATAATCCCACCTCCACATTGAATGCATCCATCACTCCTACCACAGACCTCACCAGTGTCACACTTCCCTCGTACATATCCTGTACAACTCTTACATACTTCTCTGCCACTCCCAACTTCCTCATACAATACCACAACTGCTCTCGAGGCACCCTGTCATATGCTTTCTCCAGGTCCACAAATACCCAATGCAACTCCTTCTGGGCTTCTCTATACTTCTCCATCAACACCCTCAGAGCAAACATTGCATTTGTTGTGTTCTTTCCTGGCATGAAACCATACTGCTGCTCACTAATCATCATCTCCCTTCTTATCCTAGCTTCTTCTACTCTTTCCCATAACTTCATGCTGTGGATCATCAATTTTATTCCCCTGTAGTTACTACAGTCCTGTACATCCCCCTTATTCTTAAAAATTGGTACCAGTACACTTCTTCTCCACTCCTCAGGCATCCTCTTACTTTCCAAGATTCCATTAAACAATCTGATTAAAAACTCCACTGCCATCTCTCCTAAACGCCTCCCTGCTTCCACACGTATATCATCTGGACCAACAGCCTTTCCATTCTTCATTCTCTTCATATATATCCCAGCTTTCCTGCTTGCTAATTTGTTGCAATTCCTGATTCATCCAAACTTCTCACTCTGTCATTCTTTTCAATCATCAGCCTCTCAAAGTACTCTTTCCATCTGCTCAACACACCCTCCTTGCTTGTGAGTACGTTTCAGTCTTTATCCTTTATCACGCTAATCTGCTGCACATCTTTCCCAGTTAGGTCTTCTGACTAGCCAAACGGCATAGGTCTTTTTCTCCCTCCTTAGTATCCAACCTCTCATACAACTCATCATACGCCTTTTCTTTAGCCTTCGTCACCTCTCTGTTCACCTTATGCCTTACCTCCTTGTACTCCTGTCTACTTTCTGTATCTCTCTGACTATCTCACTTTTTCATTGATAACCTCTTCCTCTGTATACTTTCCTATACACCCACATTCCATCACCAGATTTCCTTTTCCTCCTTCCACTGTCCAGATGTCACGCCAAGCATCCTTCTTGCTGTCACCCTTACTACAACTGCTGTAGTTGCCCAACTGTCTGGTAACTCTTCATTGCCACCCAGTCCCTGTCTCACCTTCTCCCTAAACTCAACCTTGCAGTCTTCCTTTTTCAACTTCCACCATTTGATCCTTGGGTCTGCCCTCACTCTCTTCCTCTTCTTGATCTCCAACATCATCCTGCAGACCACCATCCTATGCTGTTTAACTACATTTTCCCCTGCCACCACTTTGCAGTCTTCAATCTCCTTCAGATTGACTCTTCTGAATAGAATGTAATATACCTGTGTGCATCTTCCTCCACTCTTGTACATCACCCCGTTTTCCTCCATCGTCTTAAAATACGTATTCACCACAGCCATGCCCATCCTTTTTGCAAAATCCACTATCCTCTGACCTTCTTCATTCCTCCCTTTGACACCATACCTACCCATCACCTCCTCATCTACTCTGTTCCCTTCACCAACATGTCCATTTAAATCTGCTCCAATCACCACTTTCTGTACCTTGGGTACACTGTCCATCACCTCATCCAACTCACTCCAGAAATCTTCTTTCTCATCCATCGAACACCCAACTTGCAGGGCATATGCACTAACAACATTCATCAACCTTTTCATCATCATCACCTTCAGTTTCCAGCTTCATAATCATTACTCTGTCTGACACTCTTTTCACCTCCAAAACACTCTTGACATATTGTTCCTTTAAAATAATCCCTACCCTATTTCTCCTCCCATCGACAACATGATAGAACAACATGATACACCGGATGCCCTTCCTGTCGTCACCCTCCCCATTTATCCGGGCTTGAGACCGGCACGAAGAAACACACTGGTTTGTGCATCCCCCCTATGGCTAGGTTAAAAACTTGTCTTTCTTAAAATGATGATGATGAAGTGTGACTTCAGCTTCAAATTACTGTTACAAAGTGTATCTTGACAGCAGTTACTCTAACTTGTGTATATTGCTGATTTTCACTTAAACAGATTCCACATCCACAAAGCAAAACAACTTAATGAAACACTAGCAGACTACAAGTGCAGGAGCACTGTTTGAGCGTACGTGGGATGGTGCCTGAGCACAAGCATTAAGAGAACAAAGGCATCAGCACCTCAGTCCTCCCAATACTTTTACTCACAACTGGTAATTTAAATGATCTTGCTAACCATCTATATATATAATTCACTAAGGGCACACAAGACACTGAGGGCACGCAAGACAGTAAGCGCAAGCAAGAGAGAGCCCCGCCTGCCATCTCTTAAGACCATGGGATATGCTCGACAGACCCCCGCCCACCAACTCTAACCCTCCTACCGTGTCATGAGATACGCATGACAGAGCCACGCACGCCAACTGTAACCATCCTTCCGAGTCCAGCGTCGTTTCTCGAGGCACACAACAACTCACCAAACACAGCCTCAGTCGCTTTTGTCTGTGCAAATGTCCACATGCACCTCTGAGCCATGTCAACTTTACACTGCATGCAAGACAGAGCCACGATTGCCAACTCACAGAGCCCCGCCAGCCAACTATAACTAAGGGCAAGCAAGACAGAGAGCGCACGCAAGACAGGGAGCCACGCCCGCCAACTCACAGAGCCCCACCCACCAACTCTAAGACCATGGGATACGCACACATTTAGTGTATAAATGGATTTAAATAATTGCATGAAAACAAGTCACCAAAATCTTTTGTATGTAAGCGATACTGTTTAAAACATTATTGTTTTTTCATCAGAAAACCTGGTTTCCACATCTACCTGTATTAGTTTAAATGGCACTTTTACCACTCGCAATAGGGCAGACGCACTGAGTTATCGTGTCGACTGGGCAACACAGTGAATGCGGCGTCTGTCTATATATGTCTATGTTTTCTGTAGCCTGCTACAGGAAGGTACTCTCTCGACCATTGGCATTGGTTTCGCTCCTTGCTATTTTCGTTATACTGCGACGGTGGTTTCCTAAGCCTTTGTTATACTGAATTCCTTTCTCACCGTTTTCTGTTCCTATTCTTACACTGCCATATGCTACGGCGGGCTTTGGCTAGTTACAGTATAAAATGCAAGCAAGAAAAACAAAACATTATCAGATTATCTATCTATGGATATGTATGATATGAATAAAGGACCCTGTGGTGTATAACTTATTAAAAGAGTAAATATTTTTTCAGTATTTACACTAAACCAACCTCACATTTCCATTATCTGCAGATTATAAGGATTAACTATTTCAGTGACAACTATGATTTACTAGGGCAACCAGATGTGACAGGGACAATCCCGATTTTAATCTATGTGTCACCAATGAATAACTCAAGATTATCAAAATGTCAAATATATTTATCTACCTCTTCTTTCATTTATTTGTTTAAATTTTAAGGACCATATTCAATCATGTATGTTTACAAGTGAAATTTTTGTTGTTTTCCATGTCCTGTTCAGTCTCTGATTACAACAGGCATCAGACAAATGAGGCTTTATGTGTGAGCATACATGCTGCACAAGTTTCCAGGTCTGGGACTTTGAAAATCTGGTTACCTTATAATTTACCATCAGAGTGCCATATTCACTTGGTATCCATAATAATCGGTTGCTGTAATAAAGTGTGCCTTTCATTTGTGTTATTTCCTAACATTTGCAATGACTGAATAGCTTTGCTAGTTCCATTTCAGGAAAATTACAACTGCCATATTTGTTCAAGCAAAAACGGGATTAATTAATTACAATTTTTTTAGGTTATGTTAATTGGCAATCACAAACTGTCACTGTGTGTGAATTTGGTGTATTTGTGTTTATATGCATGTGTGAGTTACAGTAGTCACTTTGATAAACTAAAGTCTAGTCCTGCTTTCAGCTTTTTACCCAATCCTAGCAAGATAGCCTTTGGCCGCCACAACCCTGTAATTGACTGAGAAGGTTCTAAATCCCACATACTTTACTCAGTCCATTGAGGACTACAGTGCCTGTACAGCTTTCAGACTAACCTAAATGTTACTACATGCTTTAAGGTTCTAAGTTGTTGACACAGGAAACCAAAAGCCTATCCTAGCATCATCAAGTATGAGGGAGTAACCTCCTTTGGGTGGAAGGCATGTCCGTCACAGGGTACACTTGTGAATGATAATGAATGTAATATTAGAATCTAAAAATGTACAGTTTGAACATAGTCTAACTATAAACCAAGTAACTCATAATCAGTTAATCACATGCAAATCTTGGGGTTGTGCGCCCAAATAGACATTTTTGGTGAAAAAATGAGGAACGGATGCTAACTATAAATGACAGCACATCTTTGAGATAGGGTGCAACATTTTCTAGAAACAAGTGTTATCAGACAATTAATCCTTACTTCATATAGTAGCTTTCTTAGAAATCCGCACAAGAAGGTGCAAAAAATAATGACATACAACATGATGAAAGATTTAAGATAGTATGAAATTTAAAGGACAAAGAAGCAAAGATCTTCTTAAGACAGCAATGCCAGCTACTGAAATTGGCAATATGCACCTTGAAACATCTACATATTAGAATTCAACCCGGGTACACTTAAACTGACTCCCTCATAGAGAAACAGATGGTAAGGGGTGTTTAAGTTCCCTCGTTTGCCTGCACCACTCGGCAGAATGGACAAGAGAATAAGCTTTGAGAGAAGGGTTGTTTTTTCTGTGCAAGAGGTCATTTTTCTATAGGAGGAGGTGTAATCAATGCCATGTAGAAAACATCCAATCCATTTCATTTTTTTTATATATTGGAGTGAAAGCTCAGAGTGCTCATTCAAGTTTTCAATTATAAAGCAATAACAAAAAAAATAAATAAACCATACATCATTCACATGTATGAAAACTCAAATTAGGTTAACAACACAGTAAAACAGAGCACATTTCACTCTGACCCTAAATTATGACAATATAAGAATACTAACATTATATGTCAGATATGGCCAGTTGACAGTAGATGAGAGTAAAACAAAAACTCCAGTTAACTGCATACTGTACCTGGAGAAAATAAACCTCTGGGGATCCTCAGTCAAAAAAACAATAAGACAAAGTCACAGGTGACCTAGGCCAACTGGCCACATATCTCTTTTGCGGCATTCTGCATTAGAAGTACATCTTCTGGGCAATCTAAACATGAAGACTGAATCCTTGTATCCTTGGATTTCAAAGTTCCCAATATTTTCTATGTCATTTTTCTTTGGCAGGAGTTGCAGCTTTCCCTTGTATCAGTAGCACCAAGTGCTCCAGTAGGATACCCAAAAGATAACCACAATAGAGGTATTCATATGAATGCTGGACTGGTAAAGTTAATCAAGATTATTACACAGTGATTTTTGTACACATGACTAGCAAACAGAAATTGATTTTTGAACAACTATTCAGCAGCACTCATGGGGTTATGCTAAAAGGGTAAGTTTTCAGCTTTGATTAAAACATTGAGACTGACAGAGCATTACTTAAATGAGCAGACAGATCACCATGTAGCTAAAAGCTTGAACTCCCGTTGTTGTTTCATTAATTCTTGGAATCTTCAGTAAACTGCCAGCTTAAGATTATAATGTATGCACCACTATGTACTGTATGTACAGCTATGTCCAAATAATGCAGGCCAGGCCATTTAAAGCTTTATATATTAGGAAAAGGATTTTCAGATTGGCCATTAACGTAACTTGAAGCCAGACTAAAGGCCTAAGAAAAGGGGCTATGTGATTGCACTTCCTGGTTTTAATAATTGTTGTAGAAGCATTTTGACCTGACTGAACAATACAAACAGAATAATTTCAGTACCGTTTGAGTAACCTATTGCAGCAGTCAATTTTACTAGAAAAAAATGAATTGCTTTCTCATTATCCTCCATACTTTTTTCATATATTTTAAGTTGGAAAAAGCAAGTTTTAGTACTGTACTGTGTTTGGTATAGGCTGGTGTCAAAGATAACATCTAAGTTGAGTGCTGATTCATAAAGCTAAAATCAAAAACTAATGGAGCCATGATGCGCTTTTCTATCTTCCTACCAATTAATACAATTTCAGTTTTTTCTGTATTCAAAGACAAGTAATTATGGCTCATTCAAACTTTTAACTCTCTGACACTGTTAATTAAGGACACCATAGGGGGAATGTCATTTGCTCTGAAGTTAAGATATAGCGTACCATCTGCATATGTGTGAAAGCAGATAGTATGCTTTCTAATTATATATCCCAGCGGTACAACGTATAGGCCATGCATATCAAATATCACAGCCTGGTCTGGAATTGAAAATGTCGGAATTTGTTGGTTGTAATCAAGTAAGAGAAGCAGAAAACTCCAAGAACCAAGCAACCTTAATTGATGAAACACTTGAATCAGTTTCACTTGGGCGCACAGAGACATGGATAATCCAGAGAATATAATGTTAGAAAAACCTGAAGGAGGATGATACCAAAAAGAAATATGCTTTAAAAATAAGAAAGTAGAGCTATTTTTTTTTGTAAGGATTTTTACTAATGACTATACAGTCACCTTGCTTATGTGTAGGTAGACTCCTCAGTGAGCAACTTATGAATTTGTTTAGACATTTGTACAATGTGTTCTTCACTACCTACTGGGTGATGTATGACAATATAAAAAAGATGTTTTCGCAATCTGCCTTGGGGCTGGTACCATAAAAAAATGTAGATGGCACTACAGTAGCAGCAATGCTGGCTCTTGTGAGCTGATGGACTACCAGCGGGAGCTATAAAAACACACACCATAAAGTAATCCAAGTGGTTCAATGATATACTGCAAGCAACAACAACTGATAAGTTTAAAAAAAATAAAACAAAAAAGCAATGGGAAGCTATCTTGGTTACTTACCAATAACAAAAGATGTGGAAAATAAACAGAAAAGCCATTATTTTTAAATTGTATAGGTTTGAGTTAAGCAGTGGGGAACGTTAAGTCTTAAATGTTATGATACTCTAAATAAGTGCATGTGAATTGCAACCTGGAAGTTATAAAAGATCAACATGAATGAATAAGAGTTAGCATGAAGAAATGACCTGACATTGTTATACTGTACTTACTGTAAGTAGGCAAAATAGTGTGTTCAGTGTGTCCTGTCACCTCATGTTTCTTTGGGTTTCCTCCAAATACTTTCTAGTCAGAACACTTCAATTATATTAGTGGCTCAAAATTAGCCTAGTGTGATTGAGGATATGAGTACCTAATCAGGGGACATTTTCCCAAAATGTATTTCCATGTGAAGCAATAGTCTTAAAGACAACCTCACTCAAATGAAGGATCTCGACCCACATCTCGAAAAAATGAAAGTTAGGTTAAACGGTGACTCCAATCTGTCTGATTTAGTTCTCACTTTTTGCTGATAGCTGCCAAGATAGGCACTGGCTTTGTACATTTTCAAATGAGATAAACAAATTAGAAAATGGATGGAAGAATGTATGGTAAGAGCTCATCATTCCATTGCTTGAACATTTAAAGACTCACTTAGAGAATTATGAGTGGACATCATGATTATCCACCTATCCATTTGTTCCCTCAAACTAATACATACTTTATGATGGATTGCAAATGGACCAACAAAAAAAGAAAACTGCCATCTAATTAATTAACCATAAATCTGTACTAGTAACACTTTAGATTGAAGGCTTTAAGGGTTGATAAGATGTTTTAATTGGTCGCTTATTGCTATGTTACTCAGAGACTTTGTTCTTCTTATATACAGTAGCAATAAGTGACTAATAGATTAAGTATAGACATAAGTCTTATTAAAGTTGAACAAAGTATTTGACACTTTTTACATTTTTAAATATAAATTCAAAACATTTTTTATGTGCTCATGTTTAGATTGTACTATTTTTGCACACTAATCATAGTTGCACCATATGACTGCATGAATGTACACTCTATATTTGAATACTTTGGTGATTTATTCCAACTTTTAAATTGGTACTAAGAATTAAAGTTATCTAGCGCACTGTGAGGCAGCCTGCGTGTACTTTCTGTAAAGCCTTTTTCCACAGACAGTGATGTGACCTTCTGTTCTCCTTAAAGGTTTATTAGATTACAAGTTTTAGATGTCATTTTGGTTTGAAGGATCGTTAAAAAATTTGAAAAGTCCTGCTTGAGCAAATTGTTATTTTAATTAAAGCAATTATTCTGGGATTGAGAGCTCATTTGAAACACAAACGAGCAAACAAGCATTAGTGCTCCCCAAGCCTATAGTGGAAGTGCCTAAATGGAAATACATGACAATATTTAGAGAGCAAAACGGTAAAAAAAAAAAACACAATTACAACTGTTCTGATACTGACAGCAGGAACAATTCTTCTAATTAAATGACAAGTTCAACGAATGGTAAGAATTTTTTTTTATAATTAAGAAATTAGTTGAAGTGAAAATGAGAAGGCATGGGATGAGCCTGGAGCTATTGCTGTAAGAGGAATAGCCTCAAATGTAAATATGTTCATTTTCGGAATTGGAGCAGCCTAGACGAATCCCATAATTTTTCATTGACCTTTTTCTTTAAACATAAGCATTTTCTGAAATCCACAACAGCATGGCACTTGGAAATGTGTGTATCCAAAATTCTTAATAGATACACTGAAATGTCTTTCCTAAGATAATGCATAAATCCATCAAAATGTTTTAAACAGGTTTCATCTTGTTGGCTCGGGCACATAAAATGCTAACCTGCACAATATCTCGATAATAAATGTGAGTCTCACATTGTATATGCTGTAGCTCAGTTGCTGTAACACAGGTCCTTTCTGGATTCGCATCTACACAGAAGTGACCCACATAGTGCATTTAAATAATAAAAGTCATCCTTTATGTCTCAAAGGCAAAAGAGCCACCTGGTTCTAATGCTAGTTGTGGCTAATAAATAAGAAATAATAAATAATATACATGAATGAAAAATAAGTCTGGTACAAAAGCCCTTCTGGTGATCAGAATAAAAATAAAACAAGACTCGCTTTTGTTTGCCAAAAACTATTTGCCTGAAAGGGCTGATCAGCAAGTTTTCCGAGTTACTTCACCTCATTTGCATAATAGTTACCATAAATGTCTCTGCAGCAATATGTTCTGAAGTGGAGGCCTGTACAATTAATAATATATAAATCAGAGGCAGCTCACATGCTGCCCTTGAGATTTCTTTGGCCTGCCTTCATCCTTTTGTCTTTCAGACTTCCTCCGCCTGCCTTCTTTCTTTTACTGATGTTCAGTATGGCATAGTGTTTCTAGCGTCAAATCAACACTTCCAGTGTTTGTAAAGTAATTAAAATACTGGTTGTGTTAATTTAACTGGAGATGATCCAAGCCTGTCAATGCCACTGTGCATTTCTACAAGTTATAATACCTGATTTAATTTAGTTCATTATTTGAACCTGAAAAAACACCCTTAACTCAATTGAAGTGCAGACTTTTAAAACCTATCCTGCAAAGGTGTGTCCAAAGAGTACATTTACATTCAGAACAAGGAAGATTAATCTCAGCAAGATTAGGAAGAAGGGGTATTAGGTGATGAAATGAGAGATTCCCCGAGAACCGACTTTAGTCAGTGCTTGGCACGAAGGCAACTTCTTTACATTTTCATGTCATAGGCCAGGAGATAGTGATCCATCTTATGTGGCCTATGTGGGAAGCTGCTACATGACAGCAGTCCTATAGGAATGAAGAGCCTGGAATTTATAATAATGTGGTGTAGAGAAAATGTGCAGGCACACTGTCAGAAGTTCCTGTGCCCTCATAACAAACATGTCTAACTCTCAGAGGGTTTCAGACATGACCACGTGAAGGATACTGGATGTCATAAAACCATTGCTAAGACTAAGCAGACCATCAGCATTACATTAAATGTGAATGTTAGGCAGTAATAATGTAATGCATTTAGGGACCTCTAGGAGCTGATATTGTTTGGGAGGAGGGATTGTTGAGTTAGTGAAGAAGATTGGGTTTACCGAAGTTAAAACAGAGCAGGAACTCCCTCTTAAAAAAATCTGTTCATTCAGTCCAGTAGATAGCAGATATGCTCTTGATATTTTTTATATTACCTTATATTATATTAGTAATCATAGTAATATACTGTTTATCCTTTCAACATTATATATTATAATCTGATTCTTGTGTGATGTGTCGGAACCAAGCACGCTCCAGCAAAGCCTACATCTCAGACTCGGTCATTTCAAGGTGCCTTGCTTGCTTTCTGTCTGTTTTTATACAGCCTAGCCTGCCTTTGGAGGTGGCTCTGCATGCCTCTCCATATATACACTCTTACTTCCTCTTTTGATTGCGTCACCAAACCAAACTGACCAATTAGACTACTCTGAGGGACATGAGCATTTTATTATATAGTGGATACATATGCACTTCTAAGTGTTACTTTAATGTTCTTAGAGCTAAGTTATCACTGGTAGTTTTACTGTGTGATTGCCTAAACAGCCACAATTGACTCATTTTAACTCTTTCAGGGCTAATTATTTTTTCATTTTTCTCCCAGGTCTGAATATTGTTCCCCAAAACTAACTAACATTAAACATTAGCTTTCTAAGATCATCTGTAACACGGCTTAAATACTTACTACATGTCTAACCATTTATATTCTGAAAGGCACTTATCAGAAAGGAAACCGCTACCTGCCTTTCGTTTTTGATTTCCAGATCACTTGCATCAAAATCGGAGTTTGATAAGTCAGTCTGACATAGCAATAATATACATAAAGCAAAAAAATTAATAATGCCCAAAGAGTATTTTGCTTTGCACAATCGCTTTGCTTTTTTGTTCGACATCAATGCCATTCTAGATATTGTTCACTCTACGCTCCTCATACACACATATACACAATCAGGGATTTGATGTCAAGTCAATGTCTAACAGTCCTCCTAGCAAAGGTGGTCTACCGTAATGTGATGGCGAGTTTTGTCGACGTCTACAGCTGATTATTACCCTCTACCCCTGGATGTTAACTAAAGTCAACATCCAACCTCGAGCCCTGCTGTTGACAAAAGTTGACATTAGCCCTAAAAGAGTTAAACTGGAACATCAACTCTTATCAAGAGGCTAAGCTTTCTCATTTTTATGGCCAGTAAGCCTACATACTCTAGCAGCTTCATAAGCTTCTCGAAGTTAAATCTGATTGCACTGCAAAGTTTGTTTTATCGCTGTAATTCCTGATTTAACATGGGGTCCCAGTTGTCCTTATTGAGGATCTCTTGGTATTACAGGAACCATCATTAAAGCATTCTTTTTCTTGGTATTCCTATTAGACAGAATTGCTATGGGTAACCCTGCTAAGCACCCAGGACTCCTAATAATATATTGTACTTCTAAGGTGCTCATCTATCTCACCTACAATAGGTCATGGTATTAAGAACAGTACTTGTTTTACCAGATATAATAATAACAAACAATGTCATTGAAAACAGCAAAGATGTGTGAAATTACTAACAAAAGAAAAATAGAAATAGATCTTAAGTTCATCTAGTAGTCACTTCTTAGACTAATCCAAACAATCCAAAAGGCAAGAAGCACAATGCTAGAGCACTGACTGAAGGGACATACTCCTTTTTTATTTCCACACCACTACTATACTTAAAAGCATCTGTTGCTTATCAGTTAAGTAACATAATTAAGTAGGCATGCTCATAAGAAGAACAGCACAATGATCCACTTATTAAGTCTTTTGTGTCACAGTTCCAGCAGTCTTGCTGTGTCAGGATTTTTCCAGCTACATGGGTTTTCATCCCACATTGCGGAAATGTGTAAGCTAGTTTGGTTACTAACTCCCAGTTCTCCCTGCATGTGTGATGGACTGGAGACCTGTCTTGTTCACAGTGCTGCCAGTGTAAGGTTTAGTGCCCCAAACTGATTTAAAAGGTTCAGAAAATGAATAAATAGACAGATACTGTAGATGTGGCTTAGGAAGATGTGCATGGGAAATGGGAAGCCATGGGCTGAGACTGGGCAAACTGAAATTGTTCAGTATAGAATTACAGATAGGTGAAGGATAAGTGTATGAATGAATGAATCTGACCAAATCAGTTAATTTTAAAACTTTAATCTGGGGCAGCAGCATTACAAAAATCATGCAGTTTGTCAGTGTTTTCATGATAAAAACCTCAAATGTAAAATAATTATAAATATGGGAATTTCAGATTTTTTTAATCTATTTCCTATTGGCACTATTAGAAGAGGAAAGAAGCCAAGGAGAAGTCTGCAGATGTCAGTCTGGATGCACCTCGCAGCCCTTTTGTCTTTCCTAACACTTGTTCTTCAATCTAAATCTCCCTTTCTCCATCTGCTGCTTAAAAAAACTTAATTGTTTTGGCACTTAAGTGAACAAATTAAAAAACTGGAATTTGCTCTATAGCAAATAGCTCATACGTGCTTTTGGAACATGCAAGGTTCCTTCTATCTGCCCAAGAGCAGTCACAAGGATTGGGAGGCAATTCACTGACTGACCACAGTGCATGCGAGGCATTTACAGTGGCATAACGATTTGTGGCCAATATGGGCATCTGGTGGAACAGATGTAGTCCTTGAGGGCCATCCGGCTGAAATGCTGCTATGCTTGAGAGCCGCATGGTCAACCAACTGAAGCAACTGAAGTTTACTTGGCTAACTAACCATGGTGCTCGAGGGTAACTTGTTGTAGCAGAATAAGTGCTGTAAGGAGCAAGCATTTTGTTGACTAGCCACTATGCCTGATAGACCGCCTGACTGACCATATTTAGTACTTAAAATTTTGTTTTTTGACCAGTGCACTCTGAGAATTTAGTGTCAATAAATTCTACATGGCTACCCAACAGCAAAACCTGGAGAGAATAAAGCCCATTAGATTTATTTCTAGAGATCCAATATACTCAACAACTGTAGTGCTTGAAATCCACTGGAGTGGCTAGTGGCTACTTAACAGTCTTTGTGACCAAGTGAGCTTCTCAAGGACTGTGGTTTATTCAACTGCAGTTCTTAAATTTGAATTGAATCTTAAGTGCTTAGCAATGCACCAAATTTGATACATCCAGTTAGAATAAGTCACTGAGAGCTATTTACCTGGGCACATTTTGACCATGTCTCAGTGGCTGGGTGCTTGCTGTTGCCTTCCCCCACCAATTCCCCTCCCAGTAGCTAGTAAACATTTCAGTGGATGGAAAAAACACATTTGTGTTGCCCAAGAGCCTGGTAATATTATGTATTTATCAACATGTGACATTGACACTGATAGAAACCTGTAATAAAGCTCAGAATCCATTACAGAGCTGTAAGAGCCCATACTTTACAGGGAACATTTTCTATTTTTGTATGTTTTTTATATTCTCACATATAAACCCACAAAGCCAACAGCCTCTATTTTTAAAGACCTGATCAGCATGTGTCATGTGCTAGGATTTAGAAAGCTAAGAATAAATATTACCCAGCTGATGAATATAAAAGCTTTCCAAAATAATTGTTTTCTAAGGTCTAAATTAGACATCTGAATTGTGAAAGCATAGCAATGGACAAAGTGATTTTTTTTTTCTTTTTTCTTACTTTGGTTCACACACCAACTGGGAGAGTTTCCATTAAGCATCACAGTTGTGGGGTGTGAGCAGGTTCAACTGTTATTAATTCTGTAAGTAATGAAAGAGGAGCTGTCCAGAAGCAAAATGTTACTTGTTATTGATCTTGATACAGTATGTAGTTTTACCTTAGTGGAAAAATTAAACCATTTCTAAAAATAAATGAAGTGATAACAATCTTCTAAATACAGAAATGCAGGTCATGACTATGGTGAATAAAAAAGTATGTACTTGTGTACAAGTGTCTGTTTGTGTCAACCTATTAATATGCACATTTATGGATTCACAGTAATGAATGTAACCAGTGTGTGTCTTGTGCCAATGTGAGATCATATCAGTGTGCACAATTCAACTGTGCTTTCATGTTCAATTGGTGGATGAATTTGTGAGCCAATAGTAGGGTAATGCCATCTTAGAGGAAGGTAAATGTATGGTGAAGAAGTGCATTGGTTAGGACTTCTAAATTACAGCACCAGGAAGTGTGGTTCAAATCATAACCCACTCGCTGTGAGAAGTTTACATTTTATTATTTTGTCTATGTGTGTATGTGTGTGTGTGTCTTTTCCCCAACATACTCCTATTTTTCTTTTACATGGCAAAGATAATGCTCTACATTGAGTGTGCTTGTGTGTGTTTGGCCTGAATGCAAATCTACACAGGTTCATCTCCACCACAGATTTTGCACAGATTTCCCATTTGCACAGGAGAAGACTTTAGGCTTTGTTTTGTTTCAAAATTTAGTTGAAGCCCCCACCAAGTGCAGGGCCTGGTACCCCTCCTTGTGTCTGTCCTGTATGTACTTCCACACCCTTTAATCTGTCTTCTTCAAATTTTCACAAACTGCCCATTTGTTCAAGAAGGACACTATAGGCTGTGCTTAATTCTGAAATTTAGTTAGTCCCCTCTCCCTGGGCAGTGGCAGGTACCCATGCTAATTGATAAATATACATTTCTTTAATGAGGGTGAACAATGTATAATTATGTAAATAGATTGAATAGGTGACGTTTGATTGACAGCTGCCTTACCAGCAAGCATTATTACGTTTCATACCTAGAGTAATTAAATGGTGATGATGGTAACTCATTAACCAGGAGCTTCTGCGTATATCCAAAGTCACCAAGGTAAATAAGGCTGATAATTACAAACCAGACAACATGATATTGCACTAGAATATCACCAAATTGGTGACAGGATTCAGCTAACAAGTGGTAGGAACTAGCATTAGCCGTGGTATTTTGGTAAAATATCTCTTCTGTTGTTGCTGAAGTATAGGATGTTTGCTCATAGTTGCACCAACATCTTGTAACAAACAATCTCTTCAGTCCAGTGTTTGACTAATTGATGACTCAGTATAGCTGTCTCTTGTTTGTTTTACATTCTTTTCTCAAATCAGAGCTGTATTAAAATAGCTAAGGATTTACTAAAATAACTAAGGTTAGAGAACATTCAATTTTATATTGATAATTCATACTGACAATTGTCCTTCCATTAGGGTCCATATGCATTCAACATATTATGGAATGTTAAAAAAATGTTGCAATGATGAATAACTTGATGTTAACAGTACATTACATTGTTGAAGTCAGTTTACTGCTTATTTAATTTTTGAACAGAACTGCCATATGATGGGTAGATGGGGTGGTAGTGTGATTTGTTCTTCTGTTGTGTGTACATGTGTGTGTACTGGATGTTTTGAGGATGTCTATATTTATTTAACCTAGCAATATTTAAGTATACGTTGGGTAACCTCCGAGAAGATAACTGTCATAGAGTGAAAGACCTAAGAGATAAGATTGTTGAGTCTCCAGCAGTAGTGACAGTAGAAATGTACCTCATATATGCTAAGTCACCTAATGCTGTTAGGAAAAATGAAATGAAAAAAGGTGACGCTCATGGTGCATCATTTGTTAGGGATAAAATTGCTTCATTTAATCTTACTGTACTTATTTAAGTCCATTTAATAGGGAATTTTACAGTATCTATGTCATTTTCTGTGGTAATTTTGGAAAGAATTTTGAAGTCTATCTTTTGACTATGTTGAATATACACTTTATACATTATAAAAAGTACTACAACAACAACATTTATTTATATAGCACATTTTCATACAAAAAAATGTAGCTCAAAGTGCTTTACAAAATGAAGAATAGAAAAATAGAAGACACAATAAAAAATAAAAATAAGTCAACATTAATTAACATAGAATAAGTGGCCAGGGTGGACAGAAAAAACAAAAAAAACTCTAGAGGCTGGAGAAAAAAATAAAATCTGTAGGGATTCCAGACCAAGAGACCGCCCAGTCCCCTCTGGGCAATCTACCTAACATAAGTCAAACAGTCCTCTTTGTATTTAAGATTCTCATGGAAGGACTTGATGATGATGGTCACGTAGACTTATGGCTTTCAGTCCATAAATGTTGGAGCATCATGATGCTTTGAGTAGGTGGTGGTGGCGCAGGCCGCCACCACAAAGAAACCGGAAAAAGAAACAGAAGAGAGAATTGGGGTCAGTACGGATTTTGGAGCCACTATGAATAGTTATTATGATGAATTGAACATACAGAGTATCAGTATTAAGTTAAAGTGAAGTTAGGAGAAAGCCATGTTAAAGTAATGTGTTTTCAGCAGTTTTTTAAAGTGCTCTACTGTATTAGCCTGGCGAATTCCTATTGGCAGGCTATTCAAGATTTTAGGTGCATAACAGCAGAAGGCCGCCTCACCACTTCTTTTAAGTTTAGCTTTTGGAATTCTAAGGAGACACTCATTTGAGGATCTAAGGTTACGATTTGGAATATAGGGTGTCAGACATTCCGATATATAAGATGGAGCGAGATTATTTAAGGCTTTATAAACCATAAGCAGTATTTTAAAGTCAATCCTGAATGACACAGACAACCAGTGCAGTGACATCAAAACTGGAGAAATGTGTTCGGATTTTCTTTTCCTAGTTAGGATTCTAGCAGCTGCATTCTGCACTCGTTGCAAGTGATTTATGTCTTTTTTGGGTAGTCCTGAGAGGAGTGCGTTACAGTAATCTAGTCTACTGAAAACAAAAGCGTGAATTAATTTCTCAGCATCTTTCAATGATATAAGAGGTCTAACTTTTGCTATGTTTCTTAAGTGAAAAAATGCTGTCCTAGTGGTCTGATGAATATGCGATTTAAAATTCAGATTACAGTCAACAGTTACCCCTAAGTTTTTTACTTCCGTCTTAACTTTTAATCCTAATGCATCAAGTTTATTTCTGATAACCTCATTGAATCCATTATTGCCAATTACTACAATTTCAGTTTTCTCTTTATTTAGTTTGAGAAAATTACTATTCATCCATTCAGAAATACCAGTAAGACATTGTGTTAGTGAATCGAGAGAGTCTGAGTCATCAGGTGCTATTGATAAGTACAGCTGTGTGTCATCAGCATAGCTGTGGTAACTCACGTTGTAGCCTGAGATAATCTGACCTAACGGAAGCATATAGATTGAGAAAATCACCATATCGGATATCATGTGTCTTTGAGATGTGATTACCACAACTCACAAAGAATTTTCTACCTGCCAGGTAGGATTCAAACCAATTTAAGACACTGCCAGAGAGGCCCACCCATTGACTAAGGTGATTTCTAAGAATATTATGATCAATGGTGTCAAATGTGGCACTCAGATCTAAGAGGATGAGAACAGATAAATGGCCTCTGTCTGCATTTACCCGCAAGTCATTTACTACTTTAACGAGTGCAGTTTCTGTGCTGTGATTTGTTCTAAAACCCGACTGAAATTTATCAAGAATAGCATGTTTATTGAGGTGGTCATTTAACTGCATAATGACTGCCTTCTCTAGAATTTTACTTAAGAAGGGCAGGTTAGAGATGGGTCTAAAATTTTCAAAGCAGAGGGTCAAGATTATTTTTCTTGAGCAGGGGTTTAACTACAGCAGTCTTAAGACAGTCTGGGAAGACCCCCGTATCTAATGACGAATTTACTATGTCAAGAATATTGTCAATTAGCACGCCTGATACTTCTTTGAAAAACCTTGTTGGTATTGGGTCAAGGACGCAGGTGGAGGGTTTCAGTTGAGAGATTATACTATGTAAATCAGGTAAATCTATCCTGGTGAAAGCATTTAATTTGTTTATAATGGAGTACCAGGGCTTTGGAGGTTCTGCAGTGTTGGGGAGATATACTATGTTATCTCTAATATCATTAATTTTTTGATTGAAAAATACAGCAATGTTCTCACAGGTTTCACTGGAAGTATTCTGGGGGCATTCCTTTGTGTTACCTGGGTTTAACAGACGATCAATTGTAGAAAATAAGACTCTGGGATTACTAGCATTGTTATTTATAATATTAGAGAAATAGCAGCGCCTCTCAAGGCGGACTGTGTTATTGTATTCTGTTATTTTAACCTTCAATATCTCATAATGGATAGTTAGTTTAGTTTTCCTCCATTTACGCTCAGCTCTACAACATGTTCTTTTAAATCAGACACTTTTGGGTCTTCCATGGAATAGCAATGCTAGAAAATTTTTTAACTGTCTTTTCAGGTGCAACTATGTCAACAGCAGCTCTTACTTTAGAATTAAAGTTTTCCACTTTACTATTTACACTATCCTCGCTATTATAGTTGGCACTATAAACATACTGATTGCTTAGAATGTTTGTAAGTTTTAAAGCTGCTGATGAGTCAAAGAAGCGTTTTTTAACAAAATGCTTCTCATGAGTGTTTTCTATCTTTATTTCTATATTAAATAGTAGAAGGAAATGGTCTGATAGACCGATATCAATGACCTGCTTTATATCAACTTTAAGTCCTTTAGCAATCACTAAGTCTAACGTATGACCTGCTTTATGTGTAGGTTGATTAACAAGCTGTCTCAAATCAAAAGAGTCCAGAAGGTTCATGAATTCTTTTACTTTTTGGTCACACTGATTGTCGATATGAAAGTTAAAGTCGCTGACTATTAAGAGTGTGTCATAGTTCGTAATTAAAATTGACATTAGGTCAGAGAATTCCTCAAAGAAAGACGCGTTATATTTAGGAGGTCAATACACTGTCAGGGATGCCAGGGGCAATGACCCGGCCGGGACGCCGTGAGGGACTACGCCCACCCTGGATCACGTGGGGGCCGCCATCCTGGTTGCTTTTGGGGGCCACGGGTTGAGGGCATGGAAGCCCCACCCTGCAGGGGCCGTGGTCACCGCCAGGAGGCGCCCCAATGCCTTGGGGACCTATTACCTCAGCACTTCCGCCACACCAGGAAGTGCTGGGGGAAGATTAAGGAGGACACCCGGTGAGAACAGCCGGCACTTCTGCCACGCTGGGGCATGGCCAACGAAGGAGTGTCGGGAATCACCTGGAGCTCATCCGGGAGGATATAAAAGGGGCCATCTCCCTTCATCCAGAGCTAGAGTCGGGTGGAAGAAGGACGAGGCAAGAGAGGAGAGTGGAGGCGGCCCAAGAAGAAGGCATTTGTGGCCAGGACTGTGTGTGTTGGGGTTTGTGCACTTTATTGAACGGGGTCTGAGTGACCATATTATTTGTATATATTTGTAAATAAACATGTGTGGTGGTGAAGAACAACATGTCCGCCTGTCTGTGACCAGGTTGGCTCCACAACACGGCTAATACTAGAACGTGAGAATCTCCATGAATAACAACGGCGAGATACTCAAAGGACTTAAATTTACCAAAACTAACATCTTTACATTTTAACCGGCTCGAGTAAATGTTTGCCAAGCCACCCGCCTTTTTTCCCTGGCGGTCTGCACAAGTAAAACTGTAATCCGTAGGCGTAGATTCGAATTAAACAGCCGCGCCGTCTGAGTTAAGCCACGTTTCACTTAGTGCAATAAAATCAATGTTTCTATCACTAATAAGATCGTTTATAAAAAATGTCTTGTTAGTTAAAGCTCTAACATTTAATAGTGCCATATTTAATGTTTCGGAGGGGCAGAGCTGAATTCTATGCGCGATATTGGTATTCGGAACAAAAACTAAGTTATTTTTGTTAACGCCACTCTGTGTGTATTTTTTATGTAATCTACAATCTGTTTTTATAGTTTTAATGCATTGTTGATCTAAAATAGTAATTGCAATTAAATTATTGGTGTTTATGCCACACTGCCTAGATTTTTTACGTGCATTAAGATTGGTTATTAGATTATTAATGTTGTGCACTTTAACGGAAGACTGTGTTTAGCCATTATGTCCTATCAAAGCAGTAGCATTACGGAAGGACTTTAAAGTAGAAGTAGACAGTCAAGATAGACGAATTACCTTAGCGATATTTTCGGAGAGGACCCGGGCGCCAAATCTATTTGGATGGAGTCCATCCCACTTGAAGAAGCGCGGCCTTTCCCAAAAAAGATCCCAGTTGTCAATAAACCCGATGTCTTGAGTCTCGTAGAAGCCTCTCAGCCAGTTGTTTAAACCCAGCAGACGACTGTAGTATTCATTCGATCGTCTGACGAGAGGTAGTGGACCCGAGATGAAAATTTTTGCCGATGGGGTCCTCTCTTTCGTGTCTTTAACTAGTGCTGCGAAGTCAGCCTTGAGAACCTCCGACTCTCGGTGCCTTATGTCGTTTACGCTGGCGTGTAAAATAATGGATCCAACTGCCCTCTTGTGCTTCTCGTAGATGGTCGGCACCCGTCTCAACACATCTCGGACTCGAGCACCAGGAAAACAAGAAACAAAAGATTTTTGATTAGGGCATGTGATATTGAGGTTTCGTACAATCGAATCACCTACCACGATTACATCACTCGGGGTTGAAGGCAAACTGGGGATGCGGAGAGGGTCGAATTGGTTCTGGATTGGGATGATCACCTGTGCCGATGGAGGTGTTCAAGCCTTGAACCCCCGCCTGCAAAGCTGAAACCCGCCGAGGTCTTCATCGGCGTTGTTGTTGCTCCTACGATGCGCGGGGGTGAAGCTTACTAGCCCTTGGAATTGAGAGGCACGAGGTGGGGTTGATGTTACGTCGACTTCAGTTGTTGAGTGTGGTTTATCCAGCAGCCGAGCCTTCAAGTCTCTGAGGTACCTTCGTCTGGACAGGAGTTTCTGAATCTGTTTGTGGAGTGCCTGGAGTTCTTTGACGACGACGGCAACGCGATTCATCTCACTGTCGGCCATTGCCTGCTTCTGCTTCCGCTTCGTCACCTAGGAAAGAGAGAAAAAATGAGAAAAGTAATGTTAATTACTTTCTCTAAACACTTGTGTTTTTTATTTTATGAAATAAATGCTTTTAGAACCTCTTAATAGGAAGTGAAGATCTAAATATTGTATAGTGTTGCTACTAAATGTATTACTATAATCTACTTTCTTTGCAAGCACTACTGTGAATTTGACTCGTTCGACTGCTATATTTCAATACTATGTTCAGTGCTACAGTGGCTGGGCTGTATTGTGGCTTAAAAGATAGTCTTCTGTTGTTGAAGTTAAGGTTTGCATATAAAATGAGGTAACTGTATTTTGCTGGGTAAGGGGAAAGAAGGGTTTGAATAAACAATTGTAAATTAGTTAAACCCTCTGAATGATCAACATCATCTAGGGATGCTCCCATCTCGTCTTCTACCCTGTTTGACTACAATACTACAGTATGACTAATGTAAAGAGATGCTCCAATCTCTGCATCAACAGAAGGGCATGGTTTGAGAAGGAAAATGGAGGAGGGAAGCATCAGGTACTGTTAAAAAACTAGAAGAGGTTGCAGTGATCATTTCTTTCAGCAGTGTGTCATTGTTTGCTAAGATCATTAATTATTTTCTTCTCTTTTTTCTTTCATGCTCTGACCCTATTGGCTGTTCCATCCTATAGGTGAGTTCAGATTTTTTTTTTATTTCTTTTTCCTTGTTCAGTCAATTAAATTTCAGCATTCACTGCATTATTATAGTTTGAGAAACTTGTGTATCACACAAATCATGATGGGAGTAATTGAAAGTAACAAGTCCCATTCCCTGTGTCACAAGTATTTGCTCAGAGACACCATTATTATACCTTTTCATCATTTGCACTTTTGATCAGCAAATTATCTGAGTCTTACAGAGGCTACAAACTGTAATCTTTTCTCTGCTATTTAAATCACCCTCTGCTAACATCTCCTTGAAGTATGGTTTATAAATGTTTTGTCACAGTTACTTTCACAATAATTATCAACATGTTTTTGATAGGCTGACACACAATTTGTCTAAATGCTTAGAAAATGAGTTACCCACTAAAAATTACTAAACCAGATAACAAGAATCATTATGAAAATAAGATTTTAACTTGAGCTTTTGGAAAAAGTACCATCCCATGGATGAAAGAGAATCAACCAGGTAATGAGAATATTCAGTCTCCTTTCAATAATGGTATAAGATAGGCCGTATCATTTGTGGACATACTTGAAGTAAGTATTTATTTAATTTCATTACAATATGAAAACATTAATTATTATTCAGGAAGGTTCTCCAAAGTGGATATTTCTGTAAGATTTCAGACTTTTGCTTCATGCACGGACTTCTTTAACATTGAGCACAATTGCAAACTGCTTAGGATGGACAACATTAACAACACAACTTCACCTAGCAGAGCAAGTGTTTAGGGTAAATTGCAGCTCACTAACCCTATTTGAAGAAAGAAAAAACACACACACACAAAAATCAAAATCTTGACTTATAGAAGAATAATTTATGTGCTCCTTTTCAGTACTCTTGCAGCTACCAGTGCACCACCATGCTACTCCACTGTACAAAATAATATTGCTAATTTACTAAAAACAAAAGTTATTTCTTCATTATGGGTGCTAAGCAATAATCATACTAACTTAATTCAGTTAAGCATCACGGAGCCCATTACCATAGTGGTGAGTGCAAAACAGGACTCAGCCTTTCAAAAGGCACCATTTCATGTAGGTAACTGGTGGAATTTTACAGATGTCCTAAGGACCAATCTTATTTACTTTAATTACCTTGACTTTTGTATTCATTAGTTTCATGTACTTCTTCATGAAATGCAGTATATTTCCTTAGGTCTGCCTATTTATCTGTAAACATTTCAATTTCTGTTAAAGTCATGTAACTCTGTAGAATTCAGTTTGCTTATTAAAGAAAATTCTGTGTTTTTATTTCAAGATGACATTTAGAGTAAAAAAATGTATTTATATTGTATAACAGAAAAACTAGGCCGGTTTTAAATTAAATAAATAACATTTACTCAGATCACATTCCTAATAGTCTAATTCCACACATTTGCACAGCTGGCAAAATGGATTTTAAGCTAAGCTCATGAGAAACTAGTTTATTGACAGCTATATATATAATACTTCAGTCCTTGTAGTTTTGAAAATTGCTTTTGTGAAAGTTTTGGTTTCAATGTGAATGTGTTGCTTTCATTTGGCTAATTAAAATTGTTACCAATGTTGCTTTTGAGTTCAATTAACCAGTGGCTCACCAAATAATCATGTACATCAAGAACATTGTGGTCTATAGGAGATGGACTAATGGATTTGCACTTCACATACGCAGTTCCATCAGTTTACTTTATGGTTAACCCTCTTCTTAAGCAGCATTTCTCCAAGAGTTTTAATTCAATTCAAATGTAACTAGAACTAAGTACAAAGAAATTAAATATAGTAGTAAACATAACATTTATGATACATTTCAAAATTAAGGCAACATTAAGACTCAACTTGTTATTGACAAGAATGACAACTCTTCAGCCCATACATTAAGCCTATGGTTATATATTAAAGTAAAACATATTTAGAAGGTAAATAGCAGTTAGGATGAAAAAGTATTTGAACCAGTTAGTTTGTGTCTTGAACTCTTGAACCCATGACCTAATGGTGAGAACTGGGTTTGTGAAAGTAGTGAGAGAATTCTGTCTGGGAGAATACACTCTGTTTTCTGTGATAATTGCTTATTACATAGGTCTATCAGATTTGACTGTTCGGCACTTTTTATTTTACTGCTCTGCTTTATAATTTGATTTATTCTATTTTTGTTGCTAACCCTTATGATTTCCAAACTAAACGAGAACATAAGTTAGGACAGAGTAAATACAAGATTTATTGAAAAAAACTGACATAATTTTATAATTTGAGGCAAAAAAGCTTTCCTTCCATAGACAGTTGATGATTGTTGTAGACTGGTTCTATATTTTGAATAAATGTTTTAAGTCTATACATTTTTTATAATATTCAAAAATCCCTGCTGCCTGGTCGTTGATGAATGTGTCTCGTGACTGCCTTGTGTTTCTTTCAAATTATTCATTCTTTAGTTTTTGCAATGTGGAACTGTAAAAAAGATGCATCACATCAGTTAACAAAATTATCTATGACAGATCAAGACCTCTGTCTTTCTCATTAAGTAGGCTTATAATCATCAAGTCATCAGCAAGTTTAAGATGAACCTATTTTAAAATTTACTGTGCTAACCATTAAGTGTATTGAAATAGAAAAAGGATAAAACACCTCAGAAATGACCCTGATAATGAGAAGAATATGTCAGACAGATTACTATTTACTTTTGTGGTCCTGTTATCCAGTTTCTAAAAAAATAAAATCCATGCATGGCTGTACTTTGTGTCACATAAGAGTCTCCAACTTGCCATCTGTCAGGTAATTGGTGAGTGTTTAATGAAAATTTCTGTATGGTTTTATTTAATCATAAGTCCATATGGGAAACAAGATAATATACAGTACATTCTGTTTAGTGCAAGATATTGATTGCCATAAGACTTCTGGCCAACCATTATAATTTTACTGTTGTGTCGTTTTAAAAAAGAAAAAGGAGTCAGGTGTGGAGTAGCTGTAGATCTTGCTTTTGTAGAACTCCATTCCCATCAGTAATGGAAAAAATGTGAAGCCATGTACTAAGACCCTTTCATAACCTTCTTGGATCAAAAAGTGTCACCTTTTTGTATGAAATTAAAATATAAATATAAATTTATTACTGACGTCATATCCCGACAGTAAATTCTGAAGATAAACACTTCCCTGTGTCAGTCACTCTGCTCCTTGCAGTTTATGTTTAAAATTCAACCATTGTAAGACAGTTAACTGTTCTGGACACAATAGTGTAACATTTTCCTTTATACTCTAAACATCATAAGAAATTTGACAAACAAGAGGAGACTATTTAGTCCATCAAGCTTTTCAGCTTCATATCTCATTCAGATATTTCTGAAAAGTTGTCAAGGTTTCTTCTTTACTACTTGTCATTAATAATTTGTTCCCAATTTCCACGACTCTTTGCATAACATTCTGGCTTCACTCCTAAATTCACTTCCCTTTGATTACCACTGGTGTCCTCAAGTATGTGATTCACCCTTGCGCTGAAAGAATTCTGCAGGATCTACTTTATCAATGCCTTTCAAAATTTTGAAAACCTGGTTTAGGACTCCATGCAGTCTCCTCTGTTTGAGACTTAACAAGTTTAATTCTCTGTGTCTGCCAGAGTAGGACTTGTTCGTAAGTCCTGGGATGTACTTGGTTGCTCTCCTCTGCACTGCTTCAAGTGCTGCTATTAATTTCTTCTAGCGTAGTGACCACAGCTGCACCCAGTACTCCAGATGTGGTTTTACTAGTGCATTATATTGTCTAAATATAATATCCCTTGATTTATATTCAACAGTTTTAACAATATAACCAAACACTTTATTTCCCTTTGTAGTAACTTCTGCACATTGCTTAGATTATGAAAAACATAGGGATTTTAAATAGGGGGGTACATACAGCTTAGCTGTTGCACCAATACCAACTCCACAGCTAGCAGCCAGTGGTTTCTTTTTGTAATTCCAAAGATATATATTTATGTACCAACAATGATGTTTAAGGGAAGATGGTGGCTGGGAGGAGTAATGACACCCTGAGTGAATTCCTTATCAGAGCTAGAGATGTTGTGTAATTTCAAAATAGTTGTCCATTTTTTTATAGTTTTGGGACAAAAGGTAACAGATAGATAGATAGATAGATAGATAGATAGATAGATAGATAGATAGATAGATAGATAGATAGATAGATAGATAGATAGATAGATAGATAGATAGATAGATAGATAGATAGATAGATAGATAGATAGATAGATAGATAGATAGATAGATAGATAGATAGATAGATAGATAGATAGATAGATAGATAGATAGATAGATCCATTGTGCCACCCCCTAAAGGCTTTTATTATTTGATACAAAAATTTGTGGCTTCAGAGGGGTCCAATGTGTAATTACAATGCAAATAAAATACAAAGTGCTTTTGATTTACAAGAAAATGCCTGAGAGTGAATGCATAACAGACTAGAACAAACATAATAACTTCATCATGCAATGAAACACTGTAGGTTTATACTGTTGCTTAACACACCTAATATCAAGTAGACTTTGTAGATAGATAGATAGATAGATAGATAGATACTTTATTAATCCCAAAGGGAAATCTACATACTTCAGCAGCAGCATACTGATAAAAACAATATTAAATTAAAGATTGATAACAATGAAAGTATAACAGACAGACAATAATTTTGTATAATATTAACATTTACCCCCCAGCACACCACGTGATTCACCACACGTGATTGATACAATAACTCATACATACAGAAAACCCAACACCCAGGACCAAGGATTCACTGTTTAATACAGTTGCAGATCATAAAACTAAATGTTTAAATAAAAATAAACATAGGCATAAGCATTCTGATGCAGCAAACAAGGTCACTAAAATCACGTGATTAATGTACTGTCAGTTTAAAATTTACATATCAAGCCACTATACTGAAGATAAAGTAAAACTGCACAAAGTCTGATGCGTCATAGTACTAGGATAAGCACTCATATACAAAGGCAGATGTTAAATCACTGAACTTACTATTAGAAGAGTTGAATTTGACTAATTATTCGTCACATTTTTACATTTTGTATCAAATATTTATTTTGTTCATTTTAATTATGTCATTTTTTAGTTTTTAAAATAATGGCACAAACTACCTATATAGTGCTTTAGAAATGGGGGGTCAATTTGCCATCAGTGAGTTTTAGTGTAGTATGCAGTGTTAAAAGATCAGTTATATTTTATCAGTGTGTGATCATAAGTGGCACCTTTTATGTTAGCATGATTGCCTATATTCCGGTTCCCGCCAATCTATCCATTTTATCAACCAGGTTCTGGGTTGTGGAAGCTGAAGCCTCTCCTGGGAGCACCGAGAGCAAGGAAGGCAACAATCTGAATGGAACATTAGTATTTTCCAGAAGCCCCTTATGTATTCAAACATGCATAGAAAAATTTAGTGCCACTAATGTATGTAACACCATTGTCTTCTGCATATGAGAGAAAAGCTTAGAGTTCTTGCACAGACATAGAGAGAAACAATATGTAGTCTCCATCTGTATGGCGGCCCAGCTGGGACTGAAGTCAGGATTCCACAGATATGAAGTACTACTACACTAACTGCTGTACCACCATTCAAAATTGGTCACATTATAAAATATGTTAAATTGTCCTAGATATGACAATCTGTCTGAGATGTCTAATGTTGCTTTTCTCCATGTCACTATGAAATTGGTTGTTGCAGGCTGCCAAAAAGCATTACATATTTTATAATATGCCAATCTATATAAGGATAGCATGGGAAAATATCTTTGAGCTATATTTTAACACAATGCAATACTTACTACTGAAGCCATGCAAGCACTGTCTTAAAAAAATGTTTGGATTTAATGATATTGTGTGTAAAAATGAATAAAAAGCCTTTTTGAACAGTATGTACACTTTGTTCATTGAATAATATTATGTCAGCAGCACTTGGAAAGTAAATGAGGTAATGTCACCTTGGAATAATGGGAATTAAACAGCCCATATATACATTATGTTGCGGCAGATCTCCCAAAATACCACACTTTATCTGAAACCCGAGTGTTAGGAACAAAAACTGTGCATGCATTCAGGCATAATTCTCAAATGATTTGTTCTTACTTTGCTAAAGTTCCATTTGGGCCTTAGATGATCCACCTTGGTCTATGTTATGAACAAGCAGCCACTCACCAGCACCTCTTAAAAAAACATGTCCACTGTACTCTTCGGTTCTCTGTGTAATTTTTCCTCCACATGGGGGCTGCTTCTTTGTTATTAACATGACAGCTTTATTATGAGTGGCTGTTGTAACCACAGTGCTCCTGTGTTTTCATAGATCAGAGCCTGTAGGATAGGAGTTATTATGTGTCTGCAGCACTTCAACACAATTTCCTTTGATACGTGAGTTGGTTTAGCCTTTTATTTCTCCATAAAGCATTTATACTCTAAGCTTCCATCATTTTCATTGCTACATTGAGACCCTTTTAGGCAGGTACAGTACTGTACAAAACTGTATATGGTTGTTTCTCTTAGACATAAAGAATGTTGAAGATGAGATGAAGGATAAAAATTTTGTAGGGTCATACTTTTCTGTTATTATGTTGTAAACAATTAGACTCGGAAGAAATTGGCAGGATACTAAGATCGAATAGACTCAAGCCTCAAACTGTTTAAGCATGAGAGTGAAGAGTAGTTTTTTTAATTAAACTCCTTGAAGATACAGCTTTGATTAAATAGGATCATAATCCAAGAGTGTAATACTGTAGGACATTAACAAGGCACAATAGTGATGTTGTAGCTTGCTGGACTTTATTATGAGCATGATGCTTCAACTACTCCCTAGTGATGGAATATAGGAGAGAATGATGTCAGAAGCGTGTGGATTTAGAAATCAGACCCTTATCATATAAGGAGGGCATGATGTTGGATGTGTAAAGTTTGACATTTTACCTTTAAGACTATTTAATTAGAGCATTTTAAAAATTTACATGAACACAGGCCATTCAGCCCAACTAAGCACAGCAATCCTATCTACTTAATTGTTCCGAAATAACCAAGTTTTGTTTAGAAGGTCCCAAAAATCCTACTGTCTACCACTCCGCTTTGTAACTTATTCCAGGTGTCTATGGATCTGTGTGTCAAGAAGAACTTCCTAATGTTTGTGCAAAATTTACCCTTAACAAGTTTTTAACTATGCCCCCATTTTGTCCTTGAACTCATGTTAAAGAAACAATCTCAATCCACTGTACTAATTCCCTTCATAATTTTAAACACTTCAGTCATGACTCTTCGTAATTTCCTTAGCATTATATTTTCTCTCAAAAAAACATGTAAAAAGCATTGCATTTTTTTAGCTTGAAAAATTACATTTTTAATAAATCTCATCTTTCTATTGTAAAATGTGCAAAATACTAAAAGTACAAAGTCAGAAGTGTTGAAAGTATAATAATAATAATAATAATAATATGAACAGCACACTGCACATTTGCAAGTGATGTATCACTTTACTATTCACCAGAATCACTTCTCTAATAGCCAGAATCACTCTCAGTGCTTGAAGACAGATTTACCTCATCATCACTGCTGACGAGAGGCATTTCTTACGAGACACCATTCTGAAGCTAGGAGAAGACACGTCTACACCATTGCCCAAGTAACGCTTGGCACTAATGCTTTTGACACTTTTGCGTCTTACACAAAACGCTTCTATACAGTTGCCCGAGTGATGCTTGGGTCTAATGCTAAGGCAGTTAATCTTCTTTGGCTTAAACTGAAAAGTCACAGCTGTTTTAATCTTTCATCATAACTTATCCCTTATAGTCCTGGAATCAGTCTAGTTGCTCTTCTCTGGATTTTTTCTAGCACTGCTATGTCCTTTTGGTAGCTTGGAGAGCAAAACTGCAAGCAGTAGCTTCATGTAGGGCCTCACCAGTGCATTATAAAGCTGGAGCTTAACCTCTTTGGACTTATACTCTACACATTGTGCTATATAACCTAACATTCTCTTAGCCTTCTTAATGGCTTCTAAACACTGTCTGGAATTTCATAGTGATAAGTCCACTACGATTCCTAAATCCTTCTCATAAAGTGTATTTTCAATTTGTAGACCTCACACTATACTATCAAATCTAACATTTTTTACTTCTTACATACAGAAGAACCTCAGTTTCACGACCATAATTCGTTCCAAAACTCTGGTCGTAAACCAATTTGGTCTTGAACTGAAGCAGTTTCCCCCATAGGATTGTATGTAAATACAATTAATCCGTTCCAGACCATACAAACTGTATTTAAATATATTTTTTTAAAGATTTTTAAGCATAAATACAGTGTATAGTTAACTAGCCATGTGCGCCCAACTACGTTGCGCGTGTTAAAGTTTTCTGTGAAGGGCTCCCTGTTTAAACGCGGCTTCATAGTCGTGAACTGGGCCCTTTGTCGCACAGCATTATGATTTTTTATAAAGGAAACAAAATTAAAAAGAAAACCCTTGGATATTGATTTGATAGGAACGGCCCACTCGGAATCACTGTCCGGATAGTAATTATGTGGTGGTGAAGTAGCATTTCTGTTTCTGTCTGTTCACAGTCTGTCTCGTTTTCAGGACGCTGTTGTTTCCTCTCACGATGTCTTCTCAACCTTTCTCCAATCTTGCAGGTTGCTTTGTGGCAATCCAAAGAGTAAGGCAATATACACGGAGCAATGGTTATTAAAGGGGGACACATAGGTATCCAGGCTCTTTAAAGCATAAATAGGGATCACTTCACTGACATGTGAGCAAGGCACCGTACAACTGTGAGACGGCTACAACGCAACAAATAATAATTTCCAGAACGTGCTGTTACGTTGTCATATATTTTACCCACTGTCTTTCTTTCATTCATATGTTACGTAGGCACGTACCTTTTATCTTCGGCAATCTCATTCTCTAACCAGGCCTCAGGAGCTAATCAGCGTAACACTGTCCACCACCCCTTTCGTTATTCCGGCACATTGTTGACATCCGTGAGTAACAACAACATACTAAACTGGAAGGTGGTCTACACATGCATGGAATTCGCGGACAAAGATCAAGATCTAAATGAAGATCTCTTTAGTTAATTTAAAGCACAACAATTTGTTTAGTTGGAATGTCTGCGTTTTGAGGTGTGACTGGAGTACTACAGTCTTCAGTAGTATAAGCCTGGAGGAGATTCTTAATGCAATGCCTATGTTTTAGCTGTCTCTCTACTGCCATCTAGTGCTTCTTCTAATTCATTCGCGGACAAACAAAGATACCAAATGAAGATTATATATAGAGATTATACCATAGAATGCACATCGTAATAGTAAACTAAATGTAAAAACATTGAATAACACTGAGAAAACCTTGAACAACAGAAAACTAACATTGCAAGAGTTCGCGCTATAGCATTACGACCTGTTCGCTGTAAACACTTTTTCTAAATGAGTTTTAAACACGGGAAAAAAAGGAACATTTGAACAAATCTGAACTTTATTTAAAAACCAACCATAAGCAACCAAGAAAGTAACATTGCAGGAGTTCACGCCAATAGCCTTACAACCCAATCGCTGTAAACACTTTTTTTTTTTTAATGAGTTTTTAGCACAGGGAAAAAAAGAACATTTGAAAAATCTGTAATTGAATAAACCACCAAGAAAAGTAACATTGCAACAAATCACGCTATGAACCACTCGCTGTAAACACTTTTTTAATGAGTTTTAAGCACAGGGAAAAAAAATGAACATTTGAAAAAAGAGAAAAGTAACATTGCAACAATTCACGCTATGAACCGAAAAATGAAAATTTGGAAAATCCGTAATATAAAAACTAACCATAAACCACCAAGAAAACTAACCTTGCATGAGTCGAGTTCTGGCATGAAGTGAGGAAGAACTGGATGGAGAGGATGTTACAGTTTTGAAGGAGAATCTGGCCCTGCGATGGAGGGATGTTTTCCTTCAGGTGTTTTCTCTGTTGTGATTTCTTAGGTTTCTGTTTTTTTTAGCTGTTTACCTGGTGGATCAGACTTGGAGGGTGTGCCGATGCATTGTCCATTAGAAAAATGCACTTTTTAGGCAGGTTATTCTCTTCGAGCCTTGTGCAGCCATTCCAAAAACAAGGTCCTTGTGACCCAACCCTTCGTGTTTGCCCTCCACATCAAGGGCAGCCTGGCTTTGCTTACATTGTGCTGCTTGAAAGCACAAGGGTTCTCGAATTGGTAAATGAGTAGCGGCTTGATTTTTACGTCGCCACTAGCGTTAGCGCACAGAAAAACGGTTAACCTGTCCTTCATTGGTTTATGGCCTGGCATAGCCTTCTCTTCCTGGGTAATGTAGGTCCTCATTGGCACTCTCTTCCAGAACAGTTCGGTCTCGTCGCAGTTGAAGACTTGTTCCGGGATGTAGCCTTCGTCCTTCACTAATTTTGTGAAATTTTTCACGAATTCTTTCGCAGCTTCAGCGTAGGAAATAGCAGCCTCTCCATGCCTTACCACACTATGAATGCCACTTCTCTTGCGAAACTTTTCAAACCATCCTCTACTGGCTTTAAATTCCTCACTTTCGCCACTCGTAGAAGGATAGTTTTGCAGCAAATCGCCATGAATCTTCCTGGCTTTCTCGCAGAACATCGCTTCGCTTACGCTATCCCCTGCAAGTTGCTACTCGTTCAGTCACACTAGCAACAGTTTTTCCACCTCTTCCAGCACTTGAGGCCTCTGCCTGGTTAACGCTGTAACTCCTTTTGCAACATCAGCCACTTTAATAGATTATTTCTGCTTTAGAATAGTTGAAATCGTACACTGCGGCAAGATCAGTAACACGAACGCCACGCTCAGACTTTTCAATAATTTCTTTCTTTACTTCGATTTCAATTTTCTTCAAAACTTTCTTCTCACCACTCTTCACTTGCTTAGAAGCCATGGTTAACTGCAAAAGCACACGAAATACTGTAGAGCACAAAGAGTTCACAGGTAAAGCACGCACGTCTGACTGAGAACAATGAACAGGGAGTGGCTGAACACATGCTTAAATACAGTAATCGGCGCATATGAACCGGAAAGGAAATGGATTTGAGCACAAAGAGTTCACAGCGAAAGCATGCACACATGTGCAAGCACGCACGTCTGACGGGGAACAATGCAACACGTGCGGAAATCATCGCGTGCACAAACCGAAAGGGAAATTGGCTTGTTCATATACCGAGTGTGTGGTTGTAAACCGAGGCAAAAGTTTGGCAAATTTTTTGGTCGTAAACCGGTTTGTACGTGTACCGAGACGTTCGTGAACCGAGGTTCCACTGTATAATACTTTACATAAATTAAATTTAATCTGCCATACATCTGCCCAAGTCTATATGCTGTACTTGTCTCTCTGTAATTAATTGACTATAATTACATATTTGGAATTGCTGCAAATTTCTTTTTTTTTGCTTTCATTATTATAGATTTATTTAGTTAAATTATCTGCCCCCGCGACCCGACTTCGGATAAGCGAAAGAGAATGGATGGATGGATGGATGGATAGTTAAATTATTAGCTGCTTTATTGGCTTATATAATAAGGATCTAACCTGACACAAACTGCCTCCCATGTAATGCAGTGAGGACCTTTTCAGAAACTTGGGACACCCAGAATAGTGAAAGAGGTCAGAATTAACCTCCAAAGAGGTCAAATGTATGGTTAGTGAGGTATCTAAAGAGCAAACAGCAGTGAGGTAAACTAAGGTTATCTTGAAAAGTCTACATTTGTTATCGTGCACCATTGTTCTCCTCAGCACAGTATGAATTTAAATTCTTGGAGGAGTTAGACTTTAAAAAGACTGTCATGCATATCAGTTAGGTTTTCTAAATTATTCAGCTTAATGAATTGTGCCATCCCACCAGTGTCTGAATGCTTGTATCATTCTACTTTGGAAGTTAAATGATTGCTAAACTTATTTTGGAATGGCCTCATATTTCAGTAGTCCTTTGTGAACTTCCATTTAATCTATGGCACACTATGGAGACAAACTGCACCATTTTTTTAAATATGTGCCAATTTGGCAAGCAAAATAATGCATTTTCTACTTGTACAAGCCTTTTATACTTCATTGTATTCAAAGTAAATTCCTGTAAGATTTTTCTTTTACAGTTTTATTGTGTCTGCCGTTGTTTGTAATTTTATGCCCATCTTCTTTTCACAAAGTGACAAAGTGCTCCCTGTTTCTCTTCATATTTTAAAGTGCTCAACAGCACTTACAAATGCATAGCACAAAATGATTCCTGCGTTTTAATTCATGATAATGATTCAGGATCGCCAGAACTCTTGTGTGTACTGCCCTGATGTGCTTTTGTATTGCATTAAGTGAAATTCCTGACAATTTGCTTTCACAAGGCATCACACTGTATATATTGTCACATTAGCATGACAATTTTTTCAAATTACTCTAGGAATATTGAGAATCCATATACTGTAATTAACCAGTAAATCCACTATGAAAGCTTTTACAAATTACTGTGTTTCTATGAGTTCTAAAGAAAGCCTGAAGGAGCTGAATCATTTAAGTTTCAGAAAAAGGCGATGAAGAGGCAATGTACTGTAATAAAAGTTTTTAAAACTATGGAGGGAATTAGTACAGTGGATGCCAGCTGTTAACCTGGAATCTCCAGCATAAAAATAAATAAATCACCGTCTTCTTGACAGTGTGAATCTTAGTGGCACCAGACCACTACAGCGTTATTCATTTCTGCTTGCTGCTGATTGACTGTGATGCATCTCCAGCTGAATGTTCTTGTGCTTTCAGTTTTGTTCCTCTTAACCCTTAAACCACCTCAGTACTGTCACACTTCCCTCGTACATATCCTGTACAACTCTTACATACTTCTCTGCCACTTCCGACTTCCTCATACAATACCACAACTCCTCTCAAGGCACCCTGTCATATGCTTTCTCCAGGTCCACAAAGACACAATGTAACTCCTTCTGGCTTTCTCTATACTTCTCCATCAACACCCTCAGAGCAAACATTGTATCTGTTGTGCTCTTTCCTTTCATGAAACCATACCGCTGCTCACCAATCATCACCTCCCTTCTAAACCTAGCTTCCACTACTCTTTCCCATAACTTCATGCTGCGGATCATCAATTTTATCCCCTTGTAGTTACTACAGTTCTGCACATCTCCCTTATTCTTATAAATCGTTACCAGCACACTTCTTCTCCATTCCTCTAGCATCCTTTCACTTTCCAAGATTCCGTTAAACAATCTGGTTAAAAACTCCACTGCCATCTCTCCTAAACACCTCCCTGCTTCCACACGTATATCATCTGGACCAACGGCCTTTCCATTCTTCATTCTCTTCTTATCTATCCTAACTTTCCTCCTTGCTAATTCATTGCACTTCCTGATTCATCCAACCTTCTCTCTCTCTCATTCTTTTCATTCATCAGCCTCTCAAAGTACTCTTTCCATCTGCTCAACACACCCTTCTCACTTGTGAGTACATTTCAGTCTTTATCCTTTGTCACGCAAACCTGCTGCATATCTTTCCTAGTTCGGTCTCTCTGTCTAGCCAATCGGTACAGGTCTTTTTCTAACTCCTTAGTGTCCAACCTCTCATACAACTCACCATACGCCTTTTCTTTAACCTTCACCACCTCTCTCTTCACCTTATGCCTTATCTCCTTGTACTCCTGTCTACTTTCTGTATCTCTCTGCTTATCCCACTTCTTCTTCATTAAACTCTCCCTCTGTATACTCTCCTATACTTTCCCATTCCACCACCAGGTTTCCTTTTCCTCCGTCCTCTGTCCAGATGTCACACCAAACACCCTTCTTGCCGTCACTCTCACTACTTCTGCTGTAGTTGCCCAGTTGTCTGGTGACTCTTCACTGCCCCTCAGTTCCTGTCTTACCTCCTCCCTGAACTTAACCTTGCAGTCTTCCTTTTTCAACTTCCACCTTTTGATCCTTGGCTCTGCCCTCACTCTCCTCCTCTTCTTGATCTCCAATGTCATCCTACAGACCACCATTTTATGCTGCCTAACTACACATCCCCTGATACCACTTTGCAGTCCCTAATCTCCTTTAGATTGACCTTCTGGCATAGGATATAATCTACCTATGTGCATCTTCCTCTTCTTGTACATCACCCTACATATGTTCCTTCCTCTTCTTAAAACACATTATTCACCATAGCCATGTCCATCCTTTTTGCAAAATCTCCTCTCCTTGACACCATACCTTGCCATCACCTCCTCTGTTCCCTTCACCAACATGTCTATTGAAATCTGCTCCAATCACCACTCTCTGTCTCTTGGGCACACTGTCCATCACTTCATCCAGCTCACTCCAGAAATCTTCCTTCTCATTCATCACACACCCAACATGCAGGGCATATGCACTAAAAACTTTCATCATCACACCTTCAATTTCCAGCTTCATAATCATCACTCTGTCTTTTCACTTCCAAAGCACTCTTGAAATACTGTTTATTCAGAATAACCCCTACCCCATTTCTTCTCCCATCCACACCATGATAGAACAGTTTGAACCCACCTCTGATCCACGGCCTCACTCCCCTTCCATTTAGTCTCTTGCACACACAATACAGTATATCAACCTTCCTTCTCTCCATCATATCAGCTAACTCTTTCCCTTACCAGTCATACTGCCAACATTCAAAGTTCCTACCCTCAGTTCCATTCTCTTTACCTTCCTCCTCTCCTCCTTCCTCCAGACACGTCTCCCCTTTCTTGAATGAGTTCTCAGCCACATCTGATTTTAACTACTTATTTTTAAATCACGACTATTTATTCATTAAATGATGCATCTGACAGATCAGAGAAATCTTTAAGTGGCTAGCGACTTTTACCCTTGTGGGACAAAAGAGAGGAGTTCAAAATAGCCAATAAGACAGTAAGACAAAGATGTAAACAAAAAAAAGGCATAGAAAAAAGTAGATCTTAATGCAAAAAATTAATCTAATGTTTAAAACATAAGGTTTTAAAATCCAAAAAGATAAACATAAATAGCTTATGTCCTGAGCACTGAGTGAGGGTCAGGTGCAGATTAACTTTGACTGTAAAGTAATTTGAGTTATCAGGTACAGTAATTGCATGGCAGAACAAACTTAAACATTGTTTACCTTGAAATCTCCATCATCAAACCAGTTCAATACAGTTCAGGATTGCATGGCCTTTGGGATACAAAACAGAAAATAACCATAGACAGAACAACAGTAAATTTCAGGACATACCCACACTGACTCTTACAAGGCCAAATTTGTGTTTTCAATTAATCTAAAATGCATGTGTTTGGGCTGAGGGAAGAAATGTGGACTACCTAGAAAAAACATTCAGGCTTAGGGAGTAAATTAAGGCTCCATTTTGATGGTCACCCGGCTTGGATTTGAACTTGGGCTTTTGGAGCTATGAGACATCAATATTAACTGCGGCATCACCTAGATAAGATCTTGTTTACATCAAAAATATTGTGTGAAAAATATAAAGCATATTAACATATGTAAAGTTTTTCCCTTATATGTGTTCATTTTTGTTAGTACTGCAGATGATTGTTTATAGCCCCTTTTAGCCCACCAGGTACCAACATTGCATGTATTTTGGACATAAATATGGTGATATCATTTGTGAAATCCATGGCTTATGGGCGTTTGGGATAAAAAATACTTGTGTCTTTGGCAAACTTATTTTGTTCTTTTGATTTTTTTGGATCTAGCCCCTTATTTGCAACATTTTTGCCCTCGGTTTTTGGCACTTTTTTGGTTTGGATACATTATGTTTTGGAATTTTTTTTTGTAATAAACCCTGTCTAAATTTTACTATTCTTTTGTCTCAGATGTTATTTTTTAGCCATGGTTCCTTATCTGGCTTATGTTAAATTTCTTTTTCTTCCCGTTTTATTCATTTTCCAGTATTGTTCATTGATTTCACTCCTTTCTGTTAATATTGTTCAGTACATGCATTATATGTCTAATTATGTATTTCTTATTAATTTCTATCCACCCATTGTCCAGCCCGCTATATCCTAACTACAGGGTCACGGGGGTCTGCTGGAGCCAATCCCAGCCAAAACAGGGTGCCAGCCCACTGCAGGGCGCCAATGCACCTAACCTGCATATCTTTGGACTGTGGGAGGAAACTGGAGTATCCAGAGGAAACCCACGCAAACATAGGGAGAACATGCAAACTCCACGCAGGGAGGACCCGGGAAGCAAACCCGGGTCTCCTAACAGCAAGGCAGCAGCGCTACCACTGTCCCACCGTGCCACCCTCTTATTTATTTATTTTATTTCTTTGTATGTGATTATTTTCTACTATGTTCCTTGTGTTTTATGGGTGGATACTCAAGAGGCCAGACCACTCTTACATTGCCACTAAGGATCTACCCCTAAACTTTAAAGGCCAGTTGGGAAAGTGAGTTTCTTGGAATGCATTGTATGCCCTTAGGATGAGTTTTGAGTTTGGTTTGGTGATTATTGCCCACTTTTTTCTTAGCTGGATTTCTGGCCTTGTATCGAGACTTGCGTCCTGTGGATTGCCCATTTTTTTATTGTTTTTCTGTTTTTTGCTAATTATTAAAAGAGAATTTTTTATTTTTCTGTTTTTTGCTAATGATTAAAAGAGGATTTAAGTTTCTTTGTTGATTTGCTTTTTACAGACCAGGGGCTTATTGTTATCTCTTCTCTTGGTGGGCATTTTTGATATATTTTTGGGACATTTCTGTATGTTTGAATCTGTTATGCCAGCTTTCCCACATATTTGACTTATCCAGGTTGTAGCCTTTAAGTAGTTTTCTGAGGAAAGCTGGTCTGGGGTGAATCTCTTCTAGTCTGGCCAGTGAGTCTCTTGGGGCCTCATGCATAAACGGTGCGTACGCACAGAAATATTGCGTAAGAACGTTTCCACGTTCAAATCGCGATGTATAAAACCTACACTTGGCGTAAAAGCCACGCACATTTCCACCGTACCTCATTTCCTGTCGTGTGCAAGTTCTCCGCTCGGTTTTACAGACTGACGGCACCCAGCGTTAAAGTAGTGCTACTGTTTCTATGTGTTTACCATTTATTTCTTAGAACCACATTTCTGACGCGGTTTTATAAATAAACTGAGAATAAACACATTATGTTTATTAGTGTAATGCATCTGATTATACTGTAGATTACCTGTAACAATATAATGGCCCAGGGAACAGCCATAGTATTCCAAATACCATAACTGCTTTAGCTTTGTTACTCTCACTGCACCATCTTCTTGTTCTTCTTGTTCTTCTTTCAGCTGCACCCTTTAAGGGTTGCCACAGCGGATCATCTTTTTCCATATTACTCTCACTGCACCACTCAAAGTATTTATATCACTGTATCTGAGTGGGGAATCACAGCAGCAGCTGATCGGAAAGAGAATTATCGGTATGCAGCATCAAGCACATGCTGCCAAAGCCACAGCAAAACGTTTCAAAGCCTTTCCTGTATGGACCTCACGGTTCAGAAACAGTTTCATCCCAAGAACTATAAACGCACTCAATCAATTGCTCCTTGTAGAACTGTTTGTACATATAAGTACAATTACTCCACTGTAAACTTGCACTACAGTTATAATATTACAGAACCTGTGCCACTATATAAAGCGCGTATTTACATATGATGACGATATCATTTTTAAGATGAAATGCAGCAAAATATGTTGATTATATTATACAGATAAAACTTTAACTTCATTTAAATAATCTGTATTGTTAATAATTAAACATGTGAGAACACGGTGCCGCAGCGCTAGCAAGTTCATGTATTGTTCCTGCCTTGCGCGCTGTATATTTACTGAGGCTGGTGCGACACTGGAAGGATAGATGGATAGAATAATTAAACATGTACTATGAAGATATTTCAATGTTCCTTAAAAGTTTTGAAGAATCGTCGTTGTAAACTTACAGATGGCTTAACGTCTATTACAGAGCTGATTGTGTGGCGATTGGGTATTTGGGGAAAGAAAAGTAATGACAGGAATTGGAGGATAATACGTTTGAAAGAGACAGTACTGCTACAATAAATTATTTCATCGAAGGTCGCGCATGGCGCAACAGCATCTTGTGTGAGACATGAACAATCACTGCGCCATCGTGTTCCCATGTTTAATAACATGCTTTCATTCCAATCATCATGAAAATGATACCACGTATACATCTCCGTATTTTAATTATTCAGAGAGCTGTAATATCACGAATGTAATGGATTCTGTGTCCTGTCAGAGAAAGAGAAAGAACGGAAGCACGTAGTGATTCACACACATAGAGCACATTGAAGATCAAATACAAAACAAAGCATTTAACGTTCTACTTTAGTTACGATGGGATTTGAGAAACTAGAAAATTAAATTAATTTAAGATGAAGTTTATGATGTTCTACTTTAATGACAAAATAAACTATGTGATTAAAGTGGAAATTTCGAGATTAAAGTTGACATTTCCTACTTTTTTACCACTGTGTGCCTATTTTTTTTTGTCTGTACCCTAATAAGCTCAGATGGTGGGCTACAAAACGCCTTTTCACAGTGACTTGGATATGTGACCTCTTTTTTATTTTGGCACTGTGTGAACTTGAGCTTTCGAGTTTCTCCAACACGCTATGTCACTCGATCAACTTCCTTTTGTTGTTTATTCCACTGTTTAAGTCAACAAATAGTATGTTTTTCCTTTGCCTCCACTTGGTATTCGCTGAAATTCTTATATTTTCCCCTGTGCTTTTCCCATTGTCTTTTCACAGAACGCTGAGCTTAAGGGCTATTTATATTGATTTGCATATTCAAAGAGGCGTAATTGTGGGAGGAGTTTGGGCGGGACAGCACGTGCATGCACGAGCATTACTTTCACGCTGACCGGGATTTATGGAGCGGAAGAACGCAGAAGTTCTAGTACACACAGATTCCTGCATCTGGATTTTTCTGTGCTTAAGCACATTTCGGTTTTTGTGCTTACGTCATGTTATAGTGCGAATTCTATGCACAGCGTTATGCATGAGGCCCCTGGTCTGCTTTATTATTATTTTTGGAAGCCTCAGCCCATTTTGCCATATTCCCGAATCCAGAGCACAACATCAGACACTTGGCCTTGTTCATCTGCTGGTATTTATACATTTGTCCTTTTTAGAATAATCCTTGTTTCACCTCAAGGCACAATACTGTCTTGTTTTGCTTGTATGGAGACCATCCCCCTGCACAGTTAAGTTAAAGATACAATCTTCCTATACTTCAGCAAAGTGTATGATCAACCACTTTTCATCCATTATTGATCATTTAAGCACAAGTTGATGATGCTAATTATCTATGTATCACAGAAAGTAACATGGAATGTGAGTTGAGCATCCTCATATAGCTCACGCACTTAAAATCTGAATTATTTTGTATGATCTACATGCAAAGGTGGATTTCAATTCTGTTACAAGAAGCAAATTCCCTTTGTTTTTAAATCTGATCTGCCAAATTCATGGAATCTGGTCAATTGAGATTGATACTTCAAATGCACCACTTGGATAGTTCAAAACCTTTTGGACTACAAGTTTGTTATGACAGCTAACAGCATTGTCCCTATATCTCACTGAGCCATTGTTTTAATTTTTTTAACATTATCTAGGATTCTGTTTCAAATATGCAATTTAAAATTTTGCTCAAGATTTTAGTGAGCATTTTTTATTATTTCTGTGAGTGGCTCACTATTTTTTGAAAGAATTCAATTTGATAAATTTTATTGATTCCATAAGGAATTTTGAAAATCTGAATTAAATCCTACTTTAGCTTCAACTGCTTTAGATTAAAGACATCAGAGCAGGATATGTCATTTAGTTCTGGGATGCACTTATTTGCTTTTCTCCACTTATTCTAGAGCAGCTGTCTTTTTTTATAGTTTGGTGAGTACAACTGCATACAGCAGTCAAGCTGCAGCCTCATAGATTTGCAGCATAATGCCCCTTAAAATATTCACCCATTCTCTGTATACGTTTTGTCTAATTTAAGGTTATGAGGGCCAGAGCCTATCCTATCAGGCACAAGCCATGAACCTTCTAAGGTCAGACTAATCATTAAGGTACAAGAGAAATGTTACAGAAGTCTAACATACTCAAAAGAAAATTTAAAGTTCTGTTTATTTGTGTATATTTAGTTACCTTAAACAGTTCCAGAATTGCTTCTCATCAAGCCAGAAAACTTCCTGTGAATTTGTTTTTTTTCCACAGTATTTCTTCTTTTATCCAGATTTTAGCTAAAGGAATGATTAAGTCAACAGGACTTTAGTTAAACAAGCTATCATCTACTGACCCAATAGAGTTCATTTACGTTACGTGTCATTACATGTCTAACAGATGTAAGAGATCATTAGTTTAATTAAGTCGCCACACACGACAAGTCATTGCCCTTAACACAAGTGCCAAGATTCCTATGCAGCCTGAAAGCCTAGCATTCTGGGAATATAACACACATTTCTAAACACATTGTGTCCTACAGATCACAATTTAATTTGCTGCTTTTGCAGTTGAGGCAGTGGAGTAAATCCTGAAGATGGCATATCAGCAGGCCCAAGTACACCTACTGACATTTGAACAGACTTCATGAAGGTCACATTTTGAATGAATGCTACAGCCGCCAAGGAGAAATTTAACCAGACATTTAAAAAATTGAGATAAACCTGCAACTGTGTTTTATTTTTGTTTGGTTTTAGCTGCGGGGAACAGAACAACAGTAAGGATTTTAAACATGGGAACAAAACACTGCAGAGTATTTAAGTCAATTGGCCATAACTTTAACAAACTGGGGGAATGTTGCTTAAAATAAAGGAAGCAACCACCCAAATTGTAATTGTTATTATATTTTAATGAATTTACTTCTATTAATGTACCAATTAATGTAGATGGTAATAGTTGTTTAAACTAAGGAATGGGGGGGCAGGGAGTTTAGGACAGGCCAGATTTAGATCTATACATGGAAGAACAAACAATGGTGTAGAAATAAAAATGCATAGTAATGTAAATTTTAAGCAAACACGTAAAGATAGAAGGATTAACACATTAAAAATAGCTTGCCTTAATGCTAGAAACATCAAAAATAAGGTAAGTGAGTTGGAGTTGTATGTAGCAGAGCATAATTATGATATTATAGCAATAACGGAAACCTGGCTAAATAACAAAGATGAGAAGGAGTGTAACATAGAGGGATACACATTTTTAGGAAGGATAGACAGAACAGAAAAGGAGGTGGGGTTGCTGTTTATGCCAAACAGGGTTTAAATGTAAGTCATCTTCAGTTGGATGATGAGCCCCATCTTAGTGAGGACATGTGGCTTCGCCTGGAAAATATTAGGGAAAAAGGTCTTATTTTAGGAGTGTGTTATAGACCACCCAATTCAGACAGTAATTTCAACACACATCTTTTTAGTAATATCAAAAGGCAAGTTTACAGGGGATATTATAGTCATGGGGGACTTTAATTATCCAAATATTAACTGGGATAACCTTACAGATGGAGGAGCACAAGAGCAGGAGTTTTAGAAGTAATCAGCGACTGTTTTTTAACACAGCATGTTAAAGCACCAACAAGGGGTGAAGCCTATCTGGATTTAGTATTCTGTAATAATCAGGATAGAATTGAGGGTGTAGAGGTGATTGAACCACTAGGGTCAAGTGACCATAATGTAATACAATTCTCAGTATTTTGTAAGAGTACAGATGCAAAGACTAAAATTGTTAAGTTGAACTTTAGTAGGGCTAATTTTGAGCAGATGCGACAAAGTCTAAGTAGGATAGACTGGGATAAGCTTTTAAATGTGGAGACAGTCGAGGAGCAGTGGAACAGGTTTAAAATGTTTTACATGTAATGCAGGACAGATACATACCTAAATTTGGAAGTAATAGGAAACTAAAAAAAACTCCACGATGGATTAATAAAGATTTAAAAAAGAAGTTGCAAAGGAAAAAACTGCTGTATAAGGCATATAAGACTAATGACTGCAAAGAGAACCGTAGCGCGTATGAGAAATGAGGGCAACCATTAAGAAGGATATCAGAGAGGCTAAAAGACAGTTGGAGAGGAATATAGCAGATAAGGCAAAGAAGACCCCAAGAGATTCTTTCAGTATTTTAGTAGTAAAAGAACAGTTAAGGAGGAGGTCAAGTTCATCAGGAATAGTAAAGGGAATTAAAAGATACAGACAATGAAATAGCAGATGCCCTAAACTTACATTTTTCTGAGGTGTTTACAAGTGAGCAAGTGGATAACCTCCAGAGGTAAACGCAACTACTAAGGAGGTACTGAGGGATTTGGAAATTGTAGAGGGAGAAGTGCTGCTCAGATTAAATAAGATGAAATCAAACAAATCACCAGGCCCAGATAATATTTATCCTCGTGTTCTTAAGGAGGCTAGTGAGTACATATATAAACCCTTGACACATATTTTTAGGAAGTCACTGTGCACTGGAGAGATTCCAAAGGACTGGAAAATGGCAAATATCATCCCATTATATAAAAAGGGTGACAGGGCAGATCCAAGCAACTATAGGCCAGTAAGCTTAACAAGCATCACAGGAAAATTAATGGAAGGAATTATTAAGGATAAGATTGAGCAACACATGGCAAGGACAGGAGTTATTCTGAACAGTCAGCATGGGTTCAGAAGAGGGAGGTCGTGTTTTACTAACATGTTGGAATTCTATGAGGAGGCAACAAAAGGATACGATCAAAGTGGAGCTTATGATATTATTTATCTGGACTTTCAGAAAGCATTTGATAAGGTGCCACATGAGAGGTTGGGCATCAAGTTAAAAGAAGTGGGAGTTCAGGGTGATGTTTTTAGATGGGTGCAGAATTGGCTCAGACACAGGAAGCAGAGGGTGATGGTGCGAGGAACCTCATCAGAACTGGCGATGTTAAGAGTGGTGTTCCACAGGGGTCAGTGCTAGGGCGCTGCTATTTTTAATATATATAAATGATTTAGATAGGAATATAAGTAACAAGCTGGTTAAGTTTGCAGATGATACCAAGATAGGTGGATTAGCAGATAATTTGGAATCCGTTATATCATTACAGAAGGACTTGGATAGCATACAGGCTTGGGCAGATTTGTGGCAGATGAAATTTAATGTCAGTAAATGTAAAGTATTACACATAGGAAGTAAAAATATTAGGTTTGAATACACAATGGGCGGTCTGAAAATCGAGAGTACACCTTATGAGAAGGATTTAGGAGTCATAGTGGACTCCAAGCTATCAACTTCCCAACAGTGTTCAGAAGCCATTAAGAAGGCTAACAGAATGTTAGGTTATATAGCACGATCTGTGGAGTACAAGTCCAAGGAGGTTATGCTCAACCTTTATAATGCACTGGTGAGGCCTCATCTTGAGTACTGTGTGCAGTTTTGGTCTCCAGGCTACAAAAAAGGACATAGCAGCACTAGAAAAGGTCCAGAGAAGAGCGACTAGGCTGATTCCAGGTCTACAGGGGTTGAATTATGAGGAAAGATTAAAAGAGCTGAGCCTTTACAGTTTAAGCAAAAGAAGATTAAGAGGTGACATGATTGAAGTGTTTAAAATTATGAAGGGAATTAGTACAGTGGATCGAGACTTGTATTTTAAAATGAGCTCATCAAGAACACGGGGACACAGTTGGAAACTTGTTAAGGGTAAATTTCGCACAAACATTAGGAAGTTTTTCTTTACACAAAGAACGATAGACACTTGGAATAAGCTACCAAGTAGTGTGGTAGACAGTAAGACGTTAGGGACTTTCAAAACTCGACTTGATGTTTTCTTGGAGGAAGCAAGTGCATAGGACTGGCGAGCTTTGTTGGGCTGAATGGCCTGTTCTCGTCTAGAGTGTTCTACTGTTCTAATGTTCTGAATTGTTCCAAATTCTAATTCAACATGACTAAACCATACTGGCACAATACAGTAAATGTTCGTAGTTGTGGAGTTAATGTAAATCACTTTTGGCTGGTGTTTACTCTGAAAAGCAGTGTAACAGGTTATGCCTGACTAACTGTAACATTCTTCCTCAACACTAACCTGGACATGAAGGTTTGGAAAATGGTTGGAAGAATGGACAGATCATCATGGGACTCATCATCAGAATGAGGGCTAGTTGCATTTAGAGCTGGGCAAGAGGGAAATGTGAAAGAATTCCAAACATATTATTTCTTGGCTCTTGGGACATGATGTGTTTACTCCTTGAGTAGAGAAGGAAAATGAGCTTGTGCAAGAGATCAAAAAATAACGCCTAGATATAGTCAGGCTCACTTCTACACGTGCCAATGTTTCTTTAACAAGCTTTCTCAATCGAAGGTGGTCTCTCTAATCTAGAGAGTGTAGCAAGTGTCATGGAAACCACCCTTGGATCTTTTATGATAAGGGAAGCCCTCATGTTGAAGAAAAAGACATTCTGTTCAGTGTTTGTACAGGGGTCTTTTTAGTTGACAAAGAGGTATTGACAGGAGTAAAAGGCACAACATTCAGCAGTGACTAAACTCAATGCCTGTTATTAAAGGGATAATTTGGTAATTCCACTGAGTATAACTTTTGAATGGCTTCAAAAAGGTTTTGGCAAATTATTCAGTGATTCTAGATTAACAGGCTGGTTGTCTTCCAGGCTACTCACAAACTTACAACTGGATGAGTTGGCTTGTGAATTATATGACACCAGAACGTGAGATTTTTTCATTGATGTTTTTGACGTTATTTGCTGTTTTCCAATGTTGATCACATAGATACCTATATTATAAGAAACTTTGTTAACTTGTTATCTCCATTCTCCATGAGAGCATGAGATTAACATCCTTGGCATTATGTTTACACCAGTAAAAAATTAGACAAAAAAGGTACATTTTTTTTCAACAAGAAAAACCTGTAAATACTAGAACTTCAACATAAATACAATAGGAAAGCTGTATTGAGTGTTCACTGCTGTACTGATACATATTTAGTACACTTCCTTTGTCTGATATGTTTTGAAACAGTCACCAAGGCACAGCACAATATTTCAGTTGGTACAGTAAAAGCATGCTTCTTTGCACGCTTTTTTTATATTTTTTATGTTGCTTGCACATGAGAGAGTAGAATATCAATTCCTAATTCGCTCAATCTACCTGCCAATTGTGTTAGTATCACAGGGCTTAGTGATTTCCACATATACTCTGACATGGATATTGACTGTTGCCACTTTGTGAACAATGCTTAGGGGCTATAATTTTTTTTGTCCTCCCACTTGATTGCAATTATTTTGCCCTTATGTCATGCAACTACTGACTCAACCTTCCTGCAGGTTCATGCAACCTCAATGTCTGATGATTAATTCACTTTGTCATCACTATCGCTTGATTCAAGCAATGTTACAGTTCCTTCTAAAACTGCCTTTACAGCATTTTGTTTGTCATTTAGTTTTTCGATGGAGGCTCTTCCCCACTTATGGATATTTGAGTTACCTTGTAGTGGCAAAACACTAAAAAATATTCATGATTTTTTGCACCAAGATGCTTTTTCATCCACAAGATAGCAGTTGAATATTGCCCTTAGGCTCAAGCATAGATAGATAGATAGATACTTTATTAATCCCAAGGGGAAATTCACATAATCCAGCAGCAGTATACTGATACAAAGAAACAATATTAAATTAAATAGTAATAAAAATAAAACAAAATAAAAAAAAATTAATGTTAGCATTTACTCCCCCGGGTGGAATTGAAGAGTCGCATAGTGTGGGGGAGGAACGATCTCCTCAGTCTGTCAGTGGAGCAGGACAGTGACAAAAGTCTGTCACTGAAGCTACTCCTCTGCCTGGAGATGACACTGTTAAGTGGATGCAGTGGATTATTCATGATTGACAGGAGTTTGCTTAGTGCCCGTCGCTCAGCCACAGATGTTAAACTGTCCCAACTTTAATCCTACAATAGAGCCTGCCTTCTTAACAAGTTTGTCCAGGCGTGAGGCGTCTTTCATCTTTATGCTGCCACCCCAGCACACCACCGCGTAGAAGAGGGCACTCGCCACAACCGTCTGGTAGAACATCTGCAGCATCTTACTGCAGATGTTGAAGGATGCCAACTTTCTCAGAAAGTATAGTCTGCTCTGAGCTTTCTTACATAGAGCATCAGTATTGGCAGTCCAGTCCAATTTGTCATCCAGCTGTACTCCCAGATATTTAAAGGTCTGCACCCTCTGCACACAGTCACCTCTGATGATCACAGGGTCCATAAGGGGCCTGGGCCTCCTAAAATCCACCACCAGCTCCTTGGTCTTTCTGGTGTTAAGGTGTAAGTGGTTTGAGTCGCACCATTTAACAAAGTCTTTGATTAACTTTCTGTACTCCTCCTCCTGTCCACTCCTAATGCAGCCCACAATAGCAGTGTCATCAGCGAACTTTTGCACATGACAGGACTCCGAGTCATATTGGAAGTCTGATGTATATAGATTGAACAGGACCGGAGAAAGTACAGTCCCCTGCGGCGCCCCTGTATTGCTGAAAACAATGTCAGACCTGCAGTTCCCAAGACGCACATATTGAGGTCTGTCTGTAAGATAGTCCACAATCCATGCCACCAGGTGTGAGTCTACTCCCATCTCAGTCAGCTTGTCTCTAAGGAGCAGAGGTTGGATGGTGTTGAAGGTGCTAGAGAAGTCCAAAAACATAATTCTTACAGCACCACTGCCTCTGTCCAGGTGGAAGAGGGATCGGTGAAGAATATAGATGATGGCATCCTCCGCTCCCACCTTCTCCTGGTATGCGAACTGCAGAGGGTCGCTGTAATGCAATGAGAAGCAGCAGTAGAATTCCTGTTTCTCTGCATTGAGAAGGTCCAGTTGAGATGGTTTGAGTGTGTAATGCACAACCCACTGAAAACATCTAGGAGCAGTCTCGGGAGTATCTGTGGATAAAATGGCTTGGTCAATCCAGCTCAGCATGTCACCACAATGATCTTCACCAGGAAATGCAGACTGGAAGTGAATGGTTGATAATTTTATGAACTGTGCATGACTTTCCTAAAGTAGTGATTTTATGGAATTTGCTCCAGTTTCTGTTATTAAAATCTCACTCCGTGTCAGCTTGGACATAATGAACACACTAACATGTCCAAACTTTTACAGGTCTTTAATTCACAACATGAGCTTTTTCTAAGCATATCCATTTCTAGTGTCTTGCTTAACTGTTCTTTTCATGTGACGGACAGCTAATCTATCAGCCTTCACTGCCTTGGAAAGTGTATTTGTGGTGCAGCCAGGGGAAATCTATACTGAGAGTGTGTATCAGGTGGAGAGGGGGTAGGTTTTAGTAAATAATATGGGCTGATCGTCTCTGCAATTGATTCTACAAAGTGACATGGAATTGATTACTACCATCACACAAGAGAAACTTAATCTTTGTTTGGCTGCCAGATGGACCTCAACCCTTCACTGCCAGACCCTGATCTTTTGCTTTCTGCTTCTGTTCTCATTTTTATTCACAAAAAATGATCTGGCTGGCTAGTGTTTTATTAACTCTTTTGCCTTTTGTATTCTTGCAAAACTCTTTCTTTACCAGTCTCCAATCAGCTATTAACAAAGACATAATATACGCTGTTTTAGCTAGTTTAAGACTTGCCCAACCCAGCCTTGAAACATGTTTCTGATACTTAATGTGAGTAATCCTGAGACTAAAGTTCTTTAATGTTGGTCAGGGACAGGAGTAACAGATTACATCTGCTCACAATCATGTTAAACAGCAAATTTCAAACTGTCTTAAAATTTTGAAAATTGCATACATTTTATTTTTTATTTTTAAAAGTTTACTTTATTCTTTATTATTTATTTACAGTAAATTGAAAGGCCACTTTATCAAGTTAACTCTCCTAGTACCACAGCAGCACCTCATTTGTCCTCAGAATTGCCAAATAAGACTCCGCTAGCTGTTGATGTCACACAGAGATACAGGTCCATGGTAAATGCTTCTAGACAGGAACCAAACAATTTTCTTCTTGTGTGCAAATTTGCTGAATGCGAAACACAATTTAGCTTTCATTGTTTTTGAGAAGCAAACTGCAAATTCAGTTTTGTGCAAATAATTTTGCTCGTCTGCATTCATGATTTGACTTTTCTTTTTCTACTTTCTTGACCTTAAAAAAAAATCATTAAAGTATTGTTCTCAGGGGTGTTGAGGCCACAGATTTAGCTGATCCTATTTATTTTTTGGAGTGACGTGGTTTTAACAAGGTTGATTTCTTAATGACGCCATCTTGTTTGTTTTTTTTTTGTAATGGACACCTTTATTTTATATCTGAATTCTGTCTGCTTTCCTTGCAAATGCAATACACAATGTCTTTACCTTAAGATTTAAAGGTCGGTGTTGTGCATTTCTGGGTCATCCAAGTTTGTGGATACTGATAAAAATCTTAATTGTAAATCTGTTTATTTCTTTCAAAATGTCTGGTTATGGCATACGTTGTTCCTCTTTCAATTTAGCTTTGGTTGTGATAAAGAATTACTGGCTTTCAACTTCCCCTGCTCTGTCTTTATATATTTTTTCTGTTTCATATCTGGGGCTTATTTGTGGTGAACGTTCCATCTTCAGATTCTTATTAAAAAATGTACAAAGGTGCAATCATTATACACAAGTCCTGGTAAGAGTATATTGGCCAATTTTCTTTAATGATGTGGTTCTAACTGCAGAACTGGCATTGACACCAGTTTTTTTTTTTCCCTTGGAAGACTTTTCTGATGCACATGCAACATTATAGCAAAAGAAAAACCCAGCAGAGCTGCTACTCCTTGTGCTTTTGTGCTGGCACACCTGTTGCCCATTACCATATTGCATTCAAAGCAACTTACACCACTAATCTTGCTTATTATTCTTCCCAGGATGCACATGCATGATCCTTTTTTATTTTCCTACCTGGTTAAAATAGCCTTAATATAAATGGGCAGGTATACTTAATAAAACTGTGACATAATGTATCTCTTGCAACTAGAATGACATCATATGTTTACCTGCTGCATTTATCCACATTTTATTCAATATTTTTTACTGTGCTGTAATTGTGTAATAATGTAAATAATTCTTAAACTAAGATTCAGAAGTAAGTTCTTGACTATGCATTTACTCAGTCTTTATATAGGGCCGGTCATACTGATTTACTCATTAATGACTAATACAATTTTAAATGCTCAAGGTGTGTAAAGAAATATGGTCGCCACAGAGGTAATGCAATTCACTAAGGTATAAAACCTTTTCATGAACATAAATGACAAAATTTGTAACATCTGCATAAGATCTTGTGGTGTGTTAGAGTGAAGCCTGTTAACTCAGTCATGCAGTTGCTCCTGACAATATGTCTTGTAGGCAGCAACTGAAGGGATCATACAAAAACAAGCTATTTCCAAACATGACCTCTCAAAGTCACAGAAACCTGAGAGTGGAGCGCCTCTGTCTTTTTCTTTCAAATGACTGGATATTTTTCAGTACCTTATTGGAAAATCACTTGGAAAAGGGGGAGAGTTGGTGGTTCTTTACCCCTTGAGCTTACACAGTTTCCTATTTTTTCATCCAAAAAAAAACCTTTAAACTTGAATTGGCTGTGTCAGCGAGACCATCACAGAGAGTGGGGAGTTTGTCAAGCTTGTTGATGTTTTATTCATTACATATTGCAAATTTGTTGTGGTTACTAAATGTGTTTGCTCTATCATGCTGAGTTTGCCTATTTGTATTGTTTTCTAGCAAAGCAGTTGTAATCTTGGGGATGGAAGATATACACGTCTATGTTGCAGTATAAGACAGGACCTGTGTTCCATTTCTAGACAGTCACTGTCAACTTTACACATTTTTTTTCTGTGACTTTTTGGGATTTCTCTGACTACTTTGGTTTCTTCACATAGATTGTTGTTAGATTGATTTGTGTGTATGAGTGTCATCAACTCCACAAGGATTGATTAGTACCTTGCCCCTAATCTTGACAGGTAATGATTTCTGCCCAAGTAACCCCTTGAAGCATGTAGGTTCAGAAAATGAATGAATGAATTTCTTTGTAGTTTTTAATTATACTATTACATTTAGTGGTCTGTAACCACAAACAAAACTCATTATGTTACAACAGTTAGTGCTACTGTCTTGGAGCTCCAGGAACTTGTGCTCACAGTTCTGTCACTGTCTGTATAGAGTTTGTATGTTCTCTGTGTATTTTGTTTCCGTTTCTCCAGTTTCCTCTCACATCTCAAGGACATTGTTTTGACTCCCTAGTATTTCTAAACTTGCCAAATAAAAGCCAGTATGAGCATGTGCCTTTGTTGGCCTGGCATCGTGTCTAGCGTGTCTAGTCTACAAAAAATGTATTCAAAAACAGATGGATGAACAGTTGGAACAACAAAAGCAGCCTTTTCCTCATTCTATGGTGTTCCATCCAACTTAAACGAAGATCCCATCTCTCTCAACTCAAACTTACCTGTATATGGTGGAAGAATGGATCCCACACAAAAAATGTTTTATGTTGTGTAAGGGTATTTAAAAAGTGATATTCGTTCGAATGTAGTCCCTTGAACATTTGGGAGAGAATGCGGTCGAAAGATGCTGAGAAGACTTCCCCTTTCATTAAAACTGCAGTCACATCCTGCAGAAAATCTTCATTCAACATTTTGGGAAAAAGCTGTCTGTGGATTTTTGAGATCTGCTGTATGCCTTGATTTTCCTTAAGTGCAATACAAAACCATATTTTACATGTGAAGAAAATATATTGTAATTTTATCAGGGTACCCTTAATGTGTTCTATTCCAGTGGTTCTCAAGTTCAGTCCTGGGGGTTCCCTTAGACTGCAGGTTTTTGTTCCAACCAGTTTTTTATTCAATCTGTCATAGTTACTTTTAATTGACCTCAATGTTCAATTACCGTAGCTAACCCATTTTTTCCTTTTATTTTACATTTAGAAAAATGCAGTAGTGTCAGATTTACATTTATAGGACATTTAGAGTTTAAATGCTTTATTTGTATTTTATTTTTTAATGTACTTTTTCTGTGGACTTTGCTTTTTTTAATCATATCTGAATACCGATAATTAATGTTGAGCAGAGCAGACACCAGCACAAATGTCTCTGAAAGAAGCGTACTTCTATGCTTCCACTTGTGTGCTTATTAGTAAATAATTGTCTAAATAATCAGAGCATTAAAACAAAAATATTTAAAAGGAAAACAAATGAATTCTTACCCATGTAGCACATGTAATGTGGATGAATGGAAAAACATAGAAACTAGGAAGTAACAGCTTGCCTAATTAATGTGGTAGTCCAGTTAAAAGAAGAAGCGGGTTTGGACAAACACCTGTAGCCACAGTGCACCTCATTCCCCCCACGACTCAGCTTGAGAACCACTGGTCTATTCCATTACAATGATGTGAGGGGCAGTTGTGAAAATGTGACCTCACAGACAATTTTCCTTCTTGACCTTCAGAGTAAAGCCTTGAAGTCCTTTGGCTCTTCTTCCTGAATGCTGATATAACTGAAAATTGAAATCAAGCAGCTGGACTTACTCTGTGAATTTCCGACTAGATGAGCCACTGATTTTATACACTTAAATCCTTTGCAATAGATCTGCTGCACAGTGTGCTGATGTGGGATTAATGGTACTATCTTCTCAGACTTCAGAAAATTATAGTAGCCATAAAGAACTGATCCATTGATTAGGCAGGCCTTATTTAAACTTACAAATCTAGATGGATTTGTTCACATTGGCTGAGGAGCCTAAACAGCAAAGGAGACTCATATACCCAATAAGACAGAGTGTGTATTCTTTGTTTTCATTTAGGAGAGGCCTACTCAAATAGAGATAAATCTACAAAACAATATTGCCATACTGGAGTACAATGTGGAGATCTGCTATGAAAGAATTGTGTTTTGTGATCTATTTTACGGCACCCTTTCTATGTGTGCGTGGGAAACAGTTTACGGGCTTGAATACTTGTATATCCCAACCGGACCAGGGGTTGGCGCTGCCCTCTAACTCTTTCTCCTTTTCCGCCTGCAGAACAGCGGAAGAATTCTCATCATAAACCTTTTTCTGATCCTCAGAAGCTATTCTCCATGACTTCCTCTTTCAAAATTCAAGATCCCGCCTTACCATGATGTAACTTCTGGTTCCCAAGAATCCACCTGTCAATTACATCACTTCCTGTCTGCTGTTTGTGAGTGTGTGTGTATATATATATATATATATATATATATATATATATATATATATATATATATATATATATATATATATATATATATATATATATATATATATATTGCAGTAGGGGCAGTAGTGCTCCCTTGAACCCTCAGGTACCACGCCAAACACCTGGTAAAATTGCCACAATAATTATATTTATTATAATAATGTGCACCAAGCACCCTCCACTCCACTATATTCATCAATCACAATAACAATAATAAATCAACAATCCTCCACTCCCAGACGCGTTGCCCTCCTACCACCCAGCTCAGCTCAGTGTCTGGGAGTTCCCAGAGTCCTTTTATTCCCCCTGACCCGGAAGTCTTTCTGCCCAACAGTTCCACAAGTCCTTATTCCTTCCGGGTCAGGGTAAACAGCACTTTTCTTCACCCGAAGCCCGCCGCTCTTCCTGTGACGAACTTCCGGTCATGGTGCCCAAATGAGTCCATTGGCCTCCGACAGCGACTCCCAGTGGCCCCAAGGTATCCAGCAGGGCTGTGTATAAAAACTACATAGTCCATGAGGCCCTGCTGGAATTCGGGGCCCATATATGCTCTCGGGAGAGCTCCTCCGAGCGGCCAGGGGGTGAGGACCGGAGTAAAATGCCGGCAATCCACCACAATATATATATATATATATATATATATATATATATATATATATATATTTATATATATACTGCAGAACACACGCTAAAGACAGATCAGCTGCTGGCTTGCTGCTAGCTGCTACCGTGCTACGTGATCTGTATATCGCGCTGCGCGTCGATCATATAAAAGCCTGTACAGAAGCTGCTGCTACCGAGCTGCGTGATCTGCATGTCGCACTGCGCGGTGATCATTTAAAAGCCTGTACAGCAGCTGACCTTTGACTCACCTCCTTGTCTTGTGGGACATTAAAGTTTCTCCAAGAAATTGTTTGTAAGTAGGGTGTGACATGCAAGAAGTCTTGCAGAACTTCGAAGTGTCTTCTCCAAAATGATCACATCGCGATGAAGTTTTTTATATAATAAAATATATATATACAGTAATCTCTCGCTATATCGCGCTTCGACTTTCGCGGTTTCACTCTATCGCGGATTTTAAATGTAAGCACATCTAAATATATATCACAGATTTTTCGCTGGTTCGCGGATTTCTGCAGACAGTGGGTCTTTTAATGTATGCTACACGCTTCCTCAGTTTGTTTGCCCTGTTGATTTCATACAAGGGACGCTATTGGCAGATGGCTTAGAAGCTACCCAATCAGAGCATGTATTACATATTAACTAAAACTCCTCAATGCTATAAGATATGCATCCCGCGCGGAGCTTGATTGTTTGCTTGTCTCTGCCTCTCTCTCACCCTCTCTGACATTCTCTGCGCCTGACGGAGGGCTGTTTGCACAGAGGCTGTTTGCTTAAAAGATACTGACGCTCCTCTAAAAAAATGCCGCTTTATTGCGGTGCTCGGCATATTTAAAAGCACACGTATTGATTTTTGATTGTTGCTTTAATCTCACTCTCTCTCTGACGTCTCTCGCCTGACGGAGGAGATGTGAGCAGAGGGGCTGTTTGCACAGAGGCTGTTTGCTTAGAAGATACTAACGCTCCTCTAAAAAATGCTGCGGCAAACTTAAAAGCACAAGTATTGATTTTTTGATTGTTTGCTTTTCTTTGCGTGCAGTATACAGTAATCCCTCCTCGATCACGGGGGGTTGCGTTCCAGACCCCCCCCCCCATGATAGGTGAAAATCCGCGAAGTAGAAACCATATGTTTGTATGGTTATTTTTATATATTTTAAGCCCTTATAAACTCTCCCACACTGTTAACATTATTAGAGCCCTCTAGACATGAAATAACACCCTTTAGTCAAAAGTTTAAACTGTGCTCCATGACAAGACAGAGATGGCAGTTCTTTCTCACAATTAAAAGAATGCAAACATATCTTATCTTCAAAGGAGCACCGTCAGAAGCAGAGAATGTCAGAGAGTGAGCGCTCGCTAAGAAAAGCAAACAATCAAAAAATCAATACATGCTTTTAAGTATGCCGATGCACAGCGATAAAGCGGCATTTTGTAGAGGAGCGTCCGTATCCTCTAGGCAAACAGCCTCTGTGCAAACAGCCCCTCTGCTCACACCCTCTTCGTCAGGTGCAGAGAATGTCAGAGAGGGTGAGAGACAGAATTCATTCCAGAACTTTGGTCGTAAACCGAGTTGGTCGGGAACCGAAGCAGTTTCACCCATAGGATTGTATGTAAATACAATTAACCCGTTCCAGACAGTACAAACTGTATGTAAATATATGTAAAGATTAAGCACAAATATAATTAAGTACACCATAGAATGCACAGTGTAATAGTAAACTAATGTAAAAACATTGAATAACACTGACACAAAACACCCAGGCTCCCTGCTCAGCTACAGGAGCAGGCTGGCTCACGCTCTCTCTCTCTCTCTCTCTCTGTAGCGTGCGCGCGCGCGCACACACCACCCACCCCCTATCCTCCCCCCCGTCTCTTCCCTGTCAGCTGCCCGCTCTCTCTCTCTGCGCTTGCTCGCTCGCACTCTCTAATCTCTCTGTAGCACGTGCTCGCTCTCTGTCTGCGCTTGCTCGTGCAGCATTTTTTTTAAAATGAGTTTTAAGCACAGCGGAAAAAAGGAACATTAGAACAAATCCGAAGTGCATGCAAAAACCAACCACAAGCAAGCAAAAAAGTAAGATTGCAGGAGATCACGCTATTAACCTTAAAGCCCGATCACTGTAAACACTTTGTTTAAAATGAGTTTTAAGCACAGTGGAAAAAAGGAACATCTGAAAAAAGAGAAAAGTAACATTGCAACAATTCATGCTACGAACTGAAAAATGAACTTTTGAAAAATCCGTAATACAAAAACCACCAAAAAAACTAACCTTGCATGAGTCGAGTTCTGGCATGAAGTGTTTTCCTTCAGGTGTTTTCTCTCTTGTGATTTCTTGGGTTTCTGGTGCTTTTAGCTGTTTAGCTGGTGGGAGTGAAAGCCTCATGCAGCCATTCCAAAAACAAAGTTCTTGTGACCCAACCCTTCATGTTTGCCCTCCACATTACTGGCAGTCTGGCTTTGTTTACATTGTGCTGCTTAAAAGCACGAGGGTTCTCAGATTGGTAAATGAGTAAACTGGTAAACAGTTTTTCCACCTCTTGTAATTTCTTTCTTCGATTTCAATTTTCTTCAAAACTTTCTTCTCACCACTTTTCACTTGCTTAGAAGCCAATGGAAGGAGAACGATGAACAGAGCTCTTGCAGCCACGTGGCTCGCTCGCTTTCTCTCTCTCTCTCTCTCAGCCTGCCTGTGGTGGGGGATGGTGCGCTTGCACATACAGCGTGCAGATAGGTAGGCAAACATGTGCAGCAATCTCCTCCTCCCCCTCCCCAGCAGGCACATGGCTCGCTCGCTTTCTCTCTCTCTCTCTCTCTCTCTCTCTCAGCTCAGCTCAGCTCAGGCAGGCAAGGGAAACTGGATAGTTCGTATACTGAGTGTGTGGTTGTAAACCGAGGCAAAAGTTTGGTGAGCTTTTTGGTCGTGAACCGAGTTGTACGTGAACCGAGATGTTCGTGAACCGAGGTTCCACTGTACTTGCAATTAACTATTTGCACTTCTGGTTGAGTGCAAAACTTTTGTTGTCATGTTGCTTGTACTGTTTTCAGTGACAATTAAGTTGGATACAATCTAATCTGATCAATTTTCACAGAGGAACCTGATGAGTATGTGACTTCCTTTCCACCAGCCACAGTTCCTTTCTTCTCTACTTTTGTCCATGTAAACACAAATGTTTATATGTCTGATAAAATATAACAAAAAATATACTGTATGATCACTGAGGAACAACTGTACAACTGCTTATCCAAGCAATTATCTAATCAGACAATTTTGTGGCTGTAGTGCAATACATAAAATCACGCAGTTACAGGTTGAGAGCTTCAGTTAAAGTTTACATCAAACACCTAAATGAGAAAAAAATGTGATCTCAGTGATTTCAACTGTGGAATGATTGTTGGTGCCAGACCTGGCTGGTTTGAATATTTTCATAACTGCTGATCTTCTGGGATTTTCACAACAATCTGCAGAGTTTACTTAGAATGATGCAATAAACAAAAAACAGCCATTGAGTGGCGGTTCTGTGGACAGAAATGCTTTTTTGATGACAGAGGTCAGAGAAGAATGGCCATACTGGCTCAGGCTGACAGAAAGGCAATGGTAACTCAGATAAGCACTCTGTACAACTGTGGTGAGCACAACACTTAAGTCCTTGAGGTGGGTGAACTACAACAGCAGAAGACTACGCTGGGTTCCATTCTTGTTAGCCAAGAACCGAAAGCTGCATTTCACTCATATCCCCCAAAGCCAGACAATTAGAGACTGGAAAAATGTGGCTTGGTCTGATGAATCTCAGTTTATGCTGAGGTACACAGATGGTTAGGTTAGAATTTTGTGCAAGCAGTATGAGTCCAAGAACTCAACATGCCTTGTATCAATAGTCTAGGCACATGGTGGTGGTGTGGGGTTTTGTTTCTTTGGCACACTTTGTGCCTGGTAATACCAATTGATCATTACTTGACTGCCACAGCCTATTTGTGTATATTCATCCCTTCATGGCCACAATTTATCCATCTTCTAATGACTACTTCCAGTATGATAATGCATTGTGTCACAAAGCAAATGTTGTCTCAAACTGGTTTCATGAACATAACAATGAGTTCATTTTTTTTTCTCAGTCACCTTCCCAGTCACCAGGTGCCTCATGCATAAACTGTGTACATACTGTACGCAAAAAAGGTTGCATATGCATATATCTCTGTACCATAATAAGCTTCACACTGTGAGCTACAACTCACCTTTTCACGGTGATTTTGATATCTGACCATTTCTTTTTTTATTAAGGGCACTGTGTGACTTTCGATCAACTTCCTTTTCTTGTTTATACAACTGCTTAAACCAACAAATAGTATGTTTTTCTTTGCCTCCATTTAGCATTCGCTGAAATTATTCTATTTCCCGTGCTTTTGCCATTGTCTTTTCACAGAACACTGAACTTAAGGGAATATTTAAATTGATTTGAATATTCAAAGAGACTAAATTCTGGGAGGAGTCTGGGAGGGGTGGATGGTGCCTGCACAGGCGTTACATTTCACATTGACAGGGATTTACTGTATGTAGCGAAAGTGTATGGAAGTTGGCTTACGCACAGTTTTCTGCATCTGAATTTTTTTGTGCGTATGCACATTTCGACTTTTGTCTGTATGCCATGTTTTAGTGTGAATTCTACACATGGCATTATGCATGAGGCCCCAGATCTGAATCCAATAAAAATCTTTTGGGTTATGGTAGAACAGGTTGCAATTTGCAAAAATTGCATGATGGAATCATGTCGACCATGGACCAGAATCTCAAAGGAATGTTTCCAACATCTTGTGGAATCCTTGCCTTGAAGATTTGAGGTTGTTTCAAGAGTAAAATGACACCCCACACAGTATTAATATAGTGTCCCTAATAATTAGCACAATGAGTATATAAGCTTACATAAAGGGCAGGTTGCATTGGAAAATTATTGTGCAAGTTTATTTAAATGAAATTAAAATATACATTTATTTTGTATTTGTTTGTTTTGCATACTTTGTTCAATACAGCAAATTTACCTTGCATCTTGGTCTAATTTAACCTATTGACTGAAGCTGGATGTAATGCATATTGAGAACTAGCATTGATAAAGACTGCTAGCTTGCACAAGCTATCTTTGTGATTAATTGAGAAAGACAGACTGGCGCACTAGCATCATCAAAGTAAAGAAATAATTTGGTGAAGTGTATTTTAGAAGGGCAGGGGAAGCTTTGATGTTAAGCTGCAAATCTTTCTTTTAAAAAATCCCATTGGCAGAGAGGCAGTACAGTCTTCCTTCCCTATGTCTCATCCATTACATGAAAATAAATTTGTCCAGTCACTGTTCCAGTGCAGTTCACAAATAGTTGCAGGGCATCCATTGATTACTTGAGAAGGGTAGACTGATTATTATCTTTTTCAGCTTGCTACAGCAGTTCTCTTTGCTCTGTATCTCACTAGCAGTACAGACCTGAATGATTGACGTTGGTTTTGAATGTAGATTTGCAATTCAACACACTATATGGAAGTCTTGTATTTCTACAGACAACATGAATATGGCTACTTCTGCAATGAAGCAGAAGAAGCCTTTTTTATTTTAAATAACTTTTCAATTTACATTAATTGGAGAGCTGTATTCTACAAAGGTGATCATTACAGTTTTGTACCAGTAAGTGCAGGCAAGATTTATAGTCATATCAATCCTGTTTTACTTTTCCACTATGAGCACTTTATTATTCATTATAACACTTCTATTACCATAAATCAGTAAAGCTGACAATGGAATAAAAATCTTAAGGCAAGTTTCTGAACATAGTAAGTATGTGGTCCTTGCTGTGGACAAACAACATTATGGACGAGGCATCATGTCATAGGAACTATCATGTCAAATCAGAAGTAATTCGGTAAGTACAGTATGCTGCAGCTATACCAGTAACGATGGGATTTTATTAGTAAAAAAAAAAAAAATCAAGTTATGCAGAGGTCTAGGGGTTTCATCAGAAATGTCTAGAATGATGGGATTTCCTTAGAATTGTACTAGTTAAGCATGCTGTTCAGGCAGTTATTGTATGCCATTTTATTGGATATGTCTAGAATGACAAGAATCCACCTGGGATTTGGATGAAGAGAAGGTGAGGGGAGGAATATCAGTTTAGTGTCAAACGTGTCTCGTGTTTATATACTGTACGTGTAGTCTATAAAATGAGAAAGTGTTTCAGGGAAGCAGTGAGACAGTCATGTTGATGATTAGTGTCTTTGTACTTCCTTTTGTCTGCTTTATTGGCAATGATTTAAAAGTAATGTTTGCTAAAAGATATTAGGTTTCAATTTTTCGTAATTGATTTTTCAACCATCTATACATTTATTTGTCCCCTGAACCTGCTTTTTACTGCTTTCCTTAAAATTAAAAAGGAACAAAAGGTTATAACTAGTGTCAGGAAATAACAGAAACTTTTTGAAATATATTTGTTTTATTATTTTTCATATAAAAAGGTCAAGACTGTATATTCTTCCTATTTTCACGTGGGTGTGTAGGTTCTCATGTTAGTGTGTTTGTTAAGGTAATCAGCATCTCAGAAATGCCCCACTATGGGTAACCACACCCTGCAATGAATTGGCACCCCAACTGAGAGTGTTTCCTACCATGTACCCAATGCTGCTATTACAGGCTCTAACCTCACCTCCCTGCACTGGATTAGGTGAATATAAAAATAGAGGGATATGTAAACACCTTGGGGTTGCCTCTTTATTGTGTTTCTTTGTTCTTCTGTCTGTTTTAAATTATGTATATTATTATATTTACACCTATACAGGGTTGCAAAGTCTGGAGGATCTGGTGCCTGGTAGGCACCAAGCTTGAGTGGTACCAGTTCATCACACTCCCACACTGACTCTTGCACTGGGCAAGTTATAGGCAGTGTTTGATATTGTTACAATTTCCATAATTCATATATGAAGAATTTATTGTTTTCATGAAAAACTGCCCTTGGGCTTTCAAGTAAGAAATGCATGTTGATATCTCAAGAGCATGTTTTGAGCAACTATGGGAAGATGTGTTTATGGTGATCATTTTGTGGACAGAATACAGTAGCTTATAAAAATTTGTGGACAACTTGCACCCATTAGTGTGATGAATCAATGAGATTCTAGGTGAATTCCACCTATTCATCTAGAAGCTTTTAAAGGCTGACTTTTTTTAAAGCCTACAACAGTCAAACCATTACTCGGAAGTTCAAGGAACTTGCCATACGCATTTAGAATTTTGAAATAAACACTTGTGCAAATTTTGAGTGTAATCCAGAGCTTGAGCTTTGAACTTTTAAAAGTGGTATTGCATCTTGCATACTGTTTATTTCGTTAAATTCATACCATATACCATACTCCTGCTGTAGACATGGAGAAAGTCATGACCTGGCCACATTATTTATATATTAAAAATGATCATATTAATTGTTAAAATGCCAGAAGTGAAGAGTTATTGATTTGGACTGAATAAAAATGTGATAAAGCAGCAGCCATACTGAAGTGTTTTTAAATTTTTATGTTTTACCCTTTATAAAGGTTGGTTAAATGAAAGCAATGCTGAGCCTCTTTAAACCCAGCTATGTGCTTCCATATATTTAGATTATAAATGGGGTTCTAATGTAAAAGCTTGTTATGGCTTGTGACACTGTACCACGGTTGGGCAGTTTCAGTCCTGGAGGGCCGCAGTGGTTGCAGGTTTTTGTTCCAACCCAGTTGCTTAAATAAAAACCAATCCTTGTCAATTATTTAATTTCATGGCTTGTTAGTGCTTTAACTCTGCCATGTCAAGTCATTCTCATATCCTAGATTTTTTTTTCTTTCTAAGGATATCATCCAAATGATTTGAAGTCTAAAACAGACAAGTTACTCTCAGTGCTTTGCGTTTTTCCAAGTATTTAATTAAACCAAATAGTACAGGATAAATGCACACAGGTGTAAATGGAAACAAGCTAAATAGAGAAATGCTGGTTTCTTTTGTCATTTGCATCTTATTGCTAATAAGGAGCAATTAAAAACCAAGACTACAGCTGTTTAAGACTAAAATAATCAATACGGTTTCAAAATCTTAATGAGCAAGACAACTAAAGTGAAGCAGAAGTTTTACTTGAGCAATAAGTGCTTCTTCTTAAGCAACTGGGTTGGAACAAAAATCTGCAGCCACTGCGGCCCTCCAGGACTGAATCTGCCCACCCCTGCGGCTGTGTGTCATAAACTGGCCTGCACTTCAATACACATGACTTAGGAATAAGTCAATGTCAGATAAATAAATTTTAGAAAATGTTCCTAACTGACCATCTCTGATTTACTGAACTTCATACTTGCTGAAAATAATTATTGTACTCAATAACTATTGTGCAAAATTATAGGCTTTTATGTTCATTACTTTCTGAACTAGGGAGGCTTTTAAAAAGCAGTGTGGCTCTAGTTTTATTGGAAAAACAAGTACTACTAAAGATTACAGTGCTCCATAAGTCATAACTTTTGAACTGTTAATGCTAATGTATGACATTTTAAGGGACTGTTATTTAGTATTAGATGTTTTTAGCAGCAATATATTTGGTACACAGTTGCATATTTGACAATTTATGGCTTGCTGAAGATTATATAAAAAAAAAATCTATTTTGTGCCTTAGAGAAACTTTGGCCCTCTATATCTCCACACTAAGCCACATCAGATCTTTCATATTTTGATAGGTATTACTTATTTCCAACATTTATTTATATAGCACATATCATACAAAAAAAATGTAGCTCAAAGTGCTTTACAAAATGAATAGAGAAATAGAAGACACAATTAAAGATAAACATAAGTCAACATTAATTAACATAGAATAAGAGTAAGGTCCGATGGCCAGGGTGGACAGAAAAACAAAAAAAACTCCAAAGGCTGGAGAAAAAAATAAAATCTGTAGGGGTTCCAGACCAAGAGACCGCCCAGTCCCCTCTGGGCATTCTACCTAACATAAATCAAACAGTCCTCTTTGTATTTAGGGTTTTCATGGAAGGACCTGATGATGATGGTCACGTAGACTTCTGGCTTTCAGTCCATCAATGTTGGTGCATCATGATGCTTTGAGTAGGTGGTGGTGGCGCAGGCCGCCATCACAAAGAAACCGGAAAAAGAAACAGAAGAGAGAGTAGGGGTTGGAAATGTTGGAAATTACTTATGTTATAGTTATTCTTTACCAACAAGGTGCCTGTCTGAAGGAAATCAAATTTTATGTTAGACATCTATTACTAATAATAAGTTCCTGAAAATTTTATGCACCTAGCCTTAACAGTCTTACAGTACGCTGTCATTTTTTTTGTAACACTCTTTTTTTTCAATAAATTAGGGTCACACCGCCATTATAAAGTCTCCATATCTCAGAAACTAATGAAAATACAAGCCTAAAGTTTGGCACACTAGTTTGGGAGTACAATGAAATTATTTACATAAAGTGTGGAGCAAATCATAAATGGTTAGTTTATTTCACGTGGATTGACCCTTATGGACAGAAATTTCACCAAGGCTGTGGACATGTTCAGGTATAAAAATAAAAAGAGCCACCTGAGAGCTTTGTCGTGTGAATGTATTTCACCAAGGCTGTGGACATGTTCAGGTATAAAAATAAAAAGAGCCACCTGAGAGCTTTGTCGTGTGAATGTATCTTATTATAATAGCACAGTTACAAAGCAGATAGTCTTTTTGTCACAAAAGATGTAGATACAGTATTACTGCAAAGAGAAAAGCATAAAATCCATAGAATCATAAATAATTTTTGCAGAGCAGACAGCAGGCGCTAAGCTGCTTGCATGCTCAATGTACTAACACTTTAAAAGACTTTCTAAAACCTCATCATAAAGATCATTGAGTAGGGACCAGATGAGCCCTGCAGGGCTAATAATCCTAAAACTCTTAGAGAAGTCAAGGGCCCATTCACAATATGGAAACTGGTTTTCAAGTGAGTACAGCAAGTCATTTTTACATTTTGCTTGGATAAACCCTTATAAAGATTGTCTTCCTGTCTTTGTTTATTTTCAGGTTATGCTCATCAGCTGCATTGAAAATGCAGTTCTCTAATTGAACTTAACAGAAGCTGAGCTGCAGTTTGTTTTTATCCAAAAATATGGGACAACAAATTAAGATAAAATACATCTGATCTTGGCTGTCACACCGCTGCCCTTGGCCACAGAGAAAAATGTATCTCTTGTACATATCTGCTTATTAATTCTGAGCAGCTGCCCCCTCTGGCAAGGATTGGCCTTACCCCGCTGCCCTCAAAATGTCCTCCCCTGCCAGCGGAAATCACATCTCACCTGCAGAGTGGAAACGCATGTTTGTCTGTAAAAAAATTAAAAAAAAATCAAAATCTTCCAACTGGAACAATAATCTCTGAAAACTGTGTCTAAAAATATACTCATTTTTTGAAAGCGCTTTTTCTAAAAAAATATAATTTTTAAGAAACATGGTAATGTACCTTTTTCCCCAAAACAAATTCACAAGTAGTTCAGGAAACATTATTTTTGCTTTATTTTTGTCAAATTTTGTAAAAATGTCAAAATGATCAAAAATTGTTGCAGTTGTAAACCTTAAAGTATGTTATACAACGAAAATGTATAAACATTGTGTGGTTGGTGCACTGCTCATAAGGGTGTGATCTCCTTTTTATTATTTTTATTTTTTTTAGAGACTTGTGGATGCTTATTTGTAGAGTTGCACATATGTGCAAGGCCATTGTAGATAGATAGATAGATAGATAGATAGATAGATAGATAGATAGATAGATAGATAGATAGATAGATAGATAGATAGATAGATAGATACTTTATTAATCCCAAGGGGAAATTCACATAATCCTGCAGCAGTATACTGATACAAAGAAACAATATTAAAAATAAATAGTAATAAAAATGAAAAAAATTAAAATAAAATTAATGTTCGCATTTACTCCCCCGGGTGGAATTGAAGAGTCGCATAGTGTGGGGGAGGAACGATCTCCTCAGTCTGTCAGTGGAGCAGGACAGTGACAAAAGTCTGTCACTGAAGCTACTCCTCTGCCTGGAGATGACACTGTTCAGTGGATGCAGTGGATTCTTCATGATTGACAGGAATTTGCTTAATGCCTGTCGCTCTGCCACAGATGTTAAACTGTCCAACTTTAATCCTACAATGGAGCCTGCCTTCTTAACAAGTTTGTCCAGGCGTGAGGCGTCTTTCATCTTTATGCTGCCACCCCAGCACACCACCGCGTAGAAGAGGGCACTCGCCACAACCCATTCATTGTTTACTTGGCTCATTACAAGGTAAAACTTGTTTGGAAGCCATTTGATCATTCATTTAATTGTTTGGTATGATCCTACATTATGCTTTACATTTTTATTCATATTCTCTCCACTACAAGTGACAAACACTGAAAGTATGATCAAATGAGATAATGAAAATACATGAGTCAGAGTTACTTACTATCTTACTGCACTATAATATAGCACTAGAAAATGCTGAGCTGTTAAATATTGGGTATGTGTACATTCTGTAATAAGGTTTTATACATTAGTCAAATAAAACTTAAATATTTTTCTTCATATACTAATAAATTAATGAATACCTTTGTAAACACATTACCTTGTAATATATAAGAAGTCAGTGTATATGTGCATTTTGGTCAGTTGTGATTGTAAGTGCTTTGAAGTGGATCTGACAGATACAAGTTAAAAAATATGAGATCAGTTGCCAATGTGTCTCCAAGGAAGCATTTCCACATTAGCCTGTCATTAACATTGTTAATTATTTATTACGCAGGCATACCACATAAAGCTTCTGTCACATTACATGACTTTTACAGCAATTCTCAGTTATATAATCTTTACAAGTTGGGGGCGGTCGCAGCACACTCCCATGTAGTTAAACATCCCTCTATGACTCACCCTGACAAAATTGTGTGTGTGTGTGTGTGTGCGTGTATGTGCATGTGTGCGTGTGTTTGTGTGTGTGAGAGAGAAAGCGCAAGTAGTCAATGAGCACACACCTGTAAGTAAAATGTTTATAATGTGGCCACAAGTAAAGAAGAAAAACTAGTGCTTTAAAATGTGCCGAGAGAAGAAATGCTCATCATATGGTGGGAGAAATGAAAAATCTGAAAAGTATTCATACAGCCAGTAATCCGACAGCACATTAAAGGATAAGTCTATTATTTTTCAAGTTAAAGTTATTTCTTCATAAACATTGCATATATGCATTTGCCACACAAATTGTGTTCTAAATTTAAGTGTGTTCTATAAATGTAAAAAAAAAATCTTCACTGCTCTGGTGCTTCACAGTAGAGGGTATGGGGAACTGAGGAAAAAATCAAGACAGTATTGGTCCACACCTTCCATATTTCTAATACATGTTTTTGCAACCAAAGGGATTTGAAACTACTCATTTTATTGCATATTCCTGGTACTATTTTTTGGTAACAATATGTTTTCTATTTGCTTGTACGAATTCTCACATAAATACATGTAACACCAGGTTTACTTTGATTTGGTGTATCGGGAAGAAGCCTCCCCTCTATGAGGGTCGGTGTGAAAGTTTGCGCAGGGAAATTGAATGCTGAGCTATCATGCACAGCTGGTCCTCTGTTAAATGGTTGAATCTCCTAATATTGGTGTTTTTTTTAAAAAAATTGTGCTGAGCTGTGCTGTGCTGAGAAATTGTGAGGCAGTTGCGTAATGCTTTGTCCCCTGCATTCCTAGTCATGTAATCCAGTATCCAAATGAAACAAAATTCAGCACTTGCAGTTGTTAAGTTTGACAGGCTGTCCCATTTAGAAGTTGCATCATGTGTCACCAGCCTGATCTATTTTTTGTAACTTAAATTGGAAGATGTCATTTCAAATACATATGTAATATGTAAGAAAAAAAAAAAAAAAGACATTTTGTGGTGGATAGCCAGGGTCCTTGCCTGCCCTGGATACCTGTATACTCGAAGGACTTGGGGAGAGAATGTACACAAGACGTTATCTCCCCCCATTACCAGATGGCAGCCCCCCAGGTTGCAGTGGCACCACAGATTCCCACAGGACATGCTGGGAATTGGAGTTTGGTGCCTGAGCCCTGTTCGATTCCAGGGGTGCCATCACGGGGTGACAGGTATTGTGGAGCCCTACTTTATTGGGATTCCACCTCATCCGGAAGTACTTCCAGATCATGCTAATGGGCCACCGGAAGTACTCCCGGGTGCAGCATAGAAGAAACCTGCTGCCTTCATTCTTGGAGCCAGAATCGTGAGGAAGAGGGATGAAACTGGCTGTAGGAGGAGTGGAGGCAGAAGGAGAGAGAAAGTCAAAGACAGAGAGAGATTCAAAGAAAGAAGAAAAGAAAGGGCTGTGTGCTGTAATTAAAGTGATTTTTACTGAGCAGGTGGGAAACGAAAACGGGGAAGCGTTTCCCACAGCCAAAATTAAAAATGATGTGTTGCTGAACTTGTGTCTATATCTGTCTGTGTTAGGCTTGGGGAGCTGGTGCACCCCTGGTGGCCACAATATGTAATATTTTGTTTGCCTGACGCAACAGGATGTCTGAAAGACATAATATGGGTTTTTCAACATTTTGTTTCTAAGCAGAGTTAACTATTTTTTTTTCCTCCATTTTGCAGGTACTCGCTGTTGCAGTCCTTCATATCAGCTAGTATGATCATCAGAACAATAGCTACTTAATACTTTACGGTATATTTTATTATATGTTGGAGATTATAAAACTGAACATTTTTTTATCATTTTTCTATGATATGAATGGCATGAAACAGTGTGTACCACAATCAGATTTGATTAACAGCATTTTATAAAGTATATGGGAATGGCAGCAGCACTTTTCTATTCATTTTCTGTTTTAATTGTTAACCCTACCTGACACCACACTGCTAAGCCTGTCAATCTGTGTTTCCTGCCCTGCATCCTGCTCATATTTGTAAATGAGGCCCAAAGTATTCTCTGACAGTACTCTTGTTTTTGCACACATTGCTACTGCTGCATGCTTTCTGGGTGTACATGTCATCCCCGATAGAATTCTGGGCATGTATACCATGCATTATCTTGTTCTCTTATTCCCCTTCACATCTAAATTTGCACTTCATTAGAATGTGTTGTAATCTCAATTCCTCATGGAGGTTACTGGACTTCTTATATATTCAGGAAGGTTGTTTCCATGTAACATAAGTCCTGTAAGCTCCCCCTGCTTAAAACGTTACTGGCATAACTAATATGGCATGGTGGGTGAGGTAAACACCTCTTGACACCTATGAGCTACAGCATAGCATAAAAGAGCATTTTTAAGCCATAACTGAAGATCTTAAAAATTCATGTCTAAATCTAGAACTTTTTTTGGTTGCTTTACAGAGCACATTTTGAAAAGGTCTAAAGGCTCCTGTAGCCATAGTGACTGAATTGCTTCTTTTCCCTTTACCCCATAGGTATTCATTTTGATATGTGCTTTTACCAGTTATGTTTCCTCTTTCCTTTCCTCTTTTAACTAAACATGCAGTTCTCCTTCAGGTGTACCTCTGACTGTGTCCTTCCTCTACACAAAACATCTAAACGGGTACAGTACCTCTCCCTTTGCCATTGTAGTAAATGCCTCTAATCTGGATATCTCTTATTTGACTTTGGTATACGCTGTATTAGTATGGTGGTGCCCAAGCCCTGGAAAAAACTATTGAACTAATCTTGAAAGGCAGCTTTGTTTTTCAGGGTCTTGCAATGTTGTGTTCATTTTCTCAAGACCTGCAAGTAGCTGTGGTAGCACCTTAACAAGCCAATGCCAAACTAGCATGCAAAAAACCTTCCATCAGCTAAACTTTGATACCTAGTCTGTTTGTTCCTTGTACAATGAGTATTTTCAAATGAAAGATTTGATAGCTCAGAACAAATGAATAGTTTAGGTGTGTTGTATGTTCCCCAGGAGACCAAACTGAGTCTAAGTGTGACTGAACACATTTTAAGCCAAGGGTGGACTGTTACATATTAGTGGCAAGTGTGCAGGAGATGCTGACCCAACTCTACAGCAGACATGAATATATCTCCCACCTGAAACCATTCATTTGCAACTTTGAATGCCATTAACCAATCCCTCCAGGATTACATGATTCTACAATCACTGAGTTCAAAGCAAAATCAACTAAACATTGCACAGTTTCAAAGTTCTCACATATGTAATAAAATCACATATTTTTCCACATTAAAAAGGTTACTACAGAGATTTAGGTGTCCCCAAAAGGATTTTTCATTGTCAACTAATGACTGCACGTATGCATGTATATCATGTAATTTGAAGAGTGCAGTCAGTTCAGACACAGCAAAAAGAAGTGATTCACATTTGCCGCCTAATATTTGAAGACAAAACTGTGAGCAAACTCTTTTGTGCTCTGTGTAATGTAGTGCTAGAGCACAGAAGATTGTCCTCAATTGAAAACCATCTCCAGTGTGCCTCATCAGATTATCACAACTGAAGCAAATATGGAGATGTGTATAGGCCTACATTATGCAGGGCTTGCAATTTGATATGGGACTGCAGGTATTCCACACAATTTTACTAATTCCAGCAAATTCCAATTTTTAATGCATGAATTTCCAACACAGATTGTACTTATTTGTAAGCAATCGTTCTTGCTTTTTTGCCAGAACATTCAGAGTCTTTTTTAAATTACGATTTTATAATTTTGCCTAATCGATTACTGAGGAAAGCTGAATTTATTTAAGTGTAAAGGTTTTCTTAAACTGGCATGCATAGGATGTTGCTGCCTATTGCAGTTGCCATTGACTGGAACTTAAAGTTGTGGAATTCTGCAATCTGATCATCTGTTCAATGGAGGAGATGTGATGCTCTGTGTTTAAGTGAAGCATGAGTAATCTTTTTAAAACCGAAGGCCAAATGCAGGATAAAGTATATTTTTGTAGTCAAATCAATACAGAATTTCTTAAAATTGGTTTGGATTGTGTGAACTGAGTATTCAGTTTGGCTTTTGCTATCTGATTAACTGACTTCTGCATATTTGTAGCTGTGTTATGACACATAAAGACCCTAATAGTTGCCATTTCTTTAAAACGTTTGTGGTGGACTGACTGCCTTTAAACTTGAGTCTAAAAAGTAAAGTCAGTGACACACAATAAAAGGTAAGACACAATGCTTAAAGACATTGGCTGTAGATATACCCATGACTAAGGATCCAATGTCAGTAACTCTGAAAAGAAGTTCATTTCAGCAGGAAAATTAGGACATTGTAGGACACTTTTACATTCTCTTATGGTCTTTTAAAAATGTCCTTAGGTTTAGGCAACAGTTTATGATAATCTGAAAGTAAGTATGTTTACTAATAAATTAATAATAGTTTTTGTAAAGGCGCCAAAGTCAACTCATAGGAGTATGGCTATTCTGGGACTACTGGGCACAATGCAGAAAAAGGTTCTGAACATGATATCCGTCTATGTCAGAGTCCACTCACTCATACTGGGGCTATTTAATTGGCTTTGGAAATGTGTGAGGAAGACTGGAATACCTAGTAGAAAACCACAGAGACATGGGGAGAAAGTGCAAATTCCACCATTATTTTATATTACTTTGAAATATTTCTTCTTTTTCTGAAGGAGAGAATACATTTTGCTGCATAAAAATGGATGTTGTTTGCTACAATTGTAAAAAGGTCTTGTTTTAAAGAACATAAGTGGCAGTTTGTGTTAAGAGTGGTATTTTTATTAATCTTCATGTAAATAACCCTCGCCTAAAGACAAAATAATTGCAAAATATGAATTTAAAGACATTTTTGCCATAGTCAAGGATTCTTGATCACAGATATCAGTGAAAGGAATCCTGGAGCATACTGATTAACTCTTGAAAATGGTGGCCTGAACTTCAACAATAATAAAATTGAAAAAATCTGTTCTTTTCACAAGGAAAGCATGAAATTATGCATTTTGCAGTGATTAAAGCTACAGTCAAAATATTATGAAGCACCAGTGTTAGCTGAAGAAAGTGAATTTTCTCTGGCTTCATTAGGTGTCTTCTCAACTTGAAATTGTGCTGCAGCATTTATCTGCTCCTATGCAGTTATTACTTACAGATAAAGCAAACGCTTCATGATTTTATCTTAGGAAAGAAAAGTAGGATTGCCATGAGAGGATAATTCAAGCTGTTCCTTTATGAAGTTTAGTGGAAAATTAATAATCAAATTATTATCTAGTTTTGTTTATTTAGCCAGGGCTTACATTCGTACCAGACCATCATGGTGATACAGTGACTGTCTCACAGCACTTGTAGACTGCATTTAAATACCAGCCTGGTTACTAACAGTGAAGACTTTGCATGTGCTCACATGGGCATTTCTTCTGATGTTTAAAGTTCCTCCCATATTCGTAAGACAAGCATACTGAGTGAATAGGTGCAGGTGCATGTTTTTAAAAGAAATGGATGGGCACCTCATTTGGGCTTGGTTGCTTCTTTGTACATGATGTCACCAGATTTGGCTCTGGCTCTGTGCAGGCCAGGTTTGGATAAGCAGGTTAGTAACTAGATAGTTTTATTCCAAATCAGTTTTCAAGTTGCTGCCTTACAATGGTTTGCATTTCTACAATATGATTGTGGGTCACACAGTAAGTCAGAGGTAAGGATTGAACCAGTAAGCCTGTTGTTTACAGTCCATATTCTTACAAATAGGTGACTCTGAAAAGGACAGAGATTGTTATTTTTAACTGGCTAAGTTCTGGGCAGAGGTTTTCTGACTTGTACTACTACTACTTATTCTGATGTTGGACTGCAGTAAGATAGACATGGGGTTGCCCATGCGCAGATTTATTATGGTGATTTTTAACAGGATCTGATAGACAAGTCCTACTTTGAATATCACTTCAGGATCTCAATAAGAAAGATATTGTTTGAAGCTGTTGCCTTTTGAGTTTTAGGCAGCAGAACTGTAACATGCAATGCCTGTGAATCCCAGAGGACCACACAAGGAATCTGGGATCACCTTGGAGCACAATTGATGGTGGAGGAAAGCATAACCAGTTAGTAGAACTGAAGTCTCCCATTTGTACACCCTGTTGGAAAGCACTCTGGCAGGGAAGAACCTGTTAGAGAACCCCATTTTGGAGCAGACCTTATTTGGAGAATTCTTATTTAAAAGGTCTCTTCTGGGCATATCAACATATGGACAGGAATATATCCTATTAAAAAATTCTTGAGTTTTACTTGTGCACATCTTGTCTAGGCACTATGGGTCATGATGACCTTGCCTTCTGCTACAGAAGTGGACCTATTAGAGGACCCAATTTTTGAAAAGAATTAGGATCCCTGATAACCATACCCCTTGAGAGCAGATCGGAGTGCACACAAGAAGCTACTCTGATAATGGAATTTAGGTCCTATTACAGGTACTCTGACTAATGTAGTACAGAAATACTTTTAGTGGACCCCAGGATGGAGTTCAAATTCTGCAGAGTCTGTCTGAATATCATAACGTATACTACAAGTTTGCAGTAGACCAGGCTTATTTATTGTATTTGCAGGTTCTTCCTGCACATCTGCTGATTTTGTAATCATTAGTTTTCAGCCTCCCCTAAAATATAACATTGCTTGCTTTGTCTAGAGCTTTGCTATGAAGTGCTGTTTACCTATCAAATAAAAATTGATCGCAGCTGCCGCACACTTGAGTCTGCTTGAGTCTGCTTGGCGGATGAATGTATGATGTGAAACTTAATGCCTCCCCGTGATCCATGATGTTAGCAAAAACACCATAAATGAAAGGAAAAGTAACATGATTACACAAGTCACCTAACTAATCAGATTAGTCTGCTAATCATATTATTTGTGTGTGCCGAATGCTGTTTCTTTCTAAACACTACGCATTAGTGTCTCCTCCACAGCTGTCACCTTTTTGCTGTGGCCTGTTCTGCGCTTCCCTGTGATTGTAATGAAATCAGACAGCCTTGTTAGCATCCTCTTTGTCCTGCCTGAATGGGGGCTTGAGATTCAGCCCTCAGTCAGTCTCATCATTATATTGCTATTCATTGACAAGATGAAGAGATTAAGGAGAGAGAATCGCAAGGCATCTACCTGGCATACTGGGCATATGGTGGTGTTGTATGTGTAGAGCAGAAAATTAAAGCCTGACATTTACTTGCAGTATCTTTGCATGGCTTGGTAGTGAACTTTCTGTAGCAAAAAAAAATCCAAAGGCACTATACAACTATTGTGCTATAATACTGATGTCCTTCCATCTATCCATCCATCCATTTTCTGTACCTGTTTAAGAGTTATTGGGGGCTGAGAACAACCTCTGTAGCACTAGGCTTAAGGACCTGAATGAGGTGCTAGGCCTTCATGGTGTAGTGCAAGTGCCTATTTTACTTTACATAATTTGACACAAACAAATTAAAAAGTAAGATTTTTTTCTGGCCAATAAGTAAATGTCAGTACTTCTGACATAAATAAATAATCACTCATACATGGAATCTACTAGTGTTCAAAAAAATGTTGAATGGAACTGGACTGACATCCCATCCAGGGTGGGTTCTTACCCCAGAGTGTTGAGAAAATGAAGGGTAATAATTCTTTGTTGTATCCTTTGTATGTCCTAATGAGAAATCAATTCCTGACTTTGTTATACAATCAGTAGCACACAACCAAGCCCTCACAAATCAATATTCTATGAATGAGCCTGATGGGCTGTGATGACTTGGAACAATATCTCTTTGTAGCTTAAATTTGTTTCCTAAATAGGCCTCATGTTTTTGTTGCTTTTAATGTTGTTTTATCATGAAGGTTTTGTTTTGTGGTCGTTAGCCTTACTACTGTATATAGGCTATCATGAAAGAATCTTGAGTCTTAGTTCAGCAGCACAAAGAGTTTGACATCAGATTTTAGAGAATATTTTCTACCGATTTGTATCAGTCTAAAAACAACAAATTTCTCCTTCTAGATAAAGATAATTTAATTAAAAAGCAAAGTTGTGGGCTATAGTTAGTTCTGCCGTCGTAGCATCCTGGGTTTAAATACTATGCCACATTAATGTCTGTGTGGAGTTTATATATTTTCTGGGATCTCCACTCTTCCTCCTATGGCCTAGTTGATAGGTTAATTGGCCACTCTAAATTGACCCTTTGTGAAAAGCCACACTGTGATGGATTGGTTGCTCTCTCACACCAGATGCTACCAAAATAAGTTCCAGCCATCCGTCATAATGAAGTGGATTGGCTAGGCTTGAGAATGTTATGTTACATACTGTATGTAGATTCACAATGATTTGTATGTGCACACACACACACACACACATACTTTGTACATTATCTCAAATACCACTGAAACTAACAATGGAAATAATTAAGGTAGAACAGTGGTTAGAACTACCGCTTTTAGTTCTGTAGACCAGGGGTTGAGTGTCAGCTCGTTCTCTTTATGGTTACAAGTTCTCCCTTCTTTCCTCAACTCTAAAATACGTGCTTAGGTTATTGTCACCTCTGGATTTGCCCACTGTGAATAGTGTAGATGTACCTGAGTGACCCCTGTGCTGGATTGGGATACTGTCAAGTGTTGGTTGATCTTCTACCAATAACCCATCCAAAGCTGTAATGGATAAAGGAAGTTCATTGAGTAGAATGGTGGGAATTTTTTTTTTAATGTACAATAATCCCTCGCTATATCGGGCTTCGACTTTCGCGGCTTCACTCTATCACTGATTTTAAATGTAAGCACATCTAGATAGATAGATAGATAGATAGATAGATAGATAGATAGATAGATAGATAGATAGATAGATAGATAGATAGATAGATAGATAGATAGATAGATAGATAGATAGATAGATAGATAGATAGATAGATAGATAGATAGATAGATAGATAGATAGATAATCTAAATATATATCACGGGTTTTTCACTGTTTCGCGGCTTCCTGTGGACAATGGGTCTTTTAATTTATGGTACATGCTTCCTCAGTTTGTTTGCCCAGTTGATTTCATACAAGGGACGCTATTGGCGGATGGCTTAGAAGCTACTCAATCAGAGCATGTATTACATATTAACTAAAACTCCTCAATGATATAAGATATGCTTCCCGCGCGGTGCTTGTTTGCTTCTCTCTATCTCTCTCACTCTTTCTGCCTGATGGAGGGGGTGTGAGCAGAGGGGCTGTTTGCACAGAGGACACGGACGCTCCTCTACAAAATGCCGCTTTATCGCGGTGCTTCTGCATACTTAAAAGCACGTATTGATTTTTTGATTGTTTGCTTTTCTCTCGTGCTCTCTCTCTCTGACATTCTCTGCTCCTGACGGCACTTCTTTGAAGAGAAGATATGTTTGCATTCTTTTAATTGTGAGAAAGAACTGCCATCTTAGTCTTGTCATGGAGCACAGTTTAAACTTTTGACTATAATGGCTCTAATAATGTTAACAGTGTGGGAGAGTTTATAAGGGCTTAAAATATATAAAAATAACCATACAAACATATGGTTTCTACTTCGCGGATTTTCACCTATCGAGGGGGGGTCTGGAACGCAACCCCCGCGATCGAGGAGGGATTACTGTAGATGCAACACCAGAGCGTCTCAAGATGTCCACTCAGCCAGAGAGATGATTTCCTTAAATGGGCAATGTATTTTGGGGGCCTCGAACTGAATGCAGGCCCTAAGAGGTTTTATAGCTTTATAGCTTGTTTTTCCCAACAGATAAAAATGGGTGGATGAAATTACTTCCGATGTTAAAATTAAGACACTGGTTAGAATAAAAAGAAACAACTGAAGTGTTTTCCCATATTTTATAGAGTGTACCAGGGAATATTTGCTGGAGTCTGATTTTCTAAACAGATCTAAATTCCCTTTTCTCCCTGATTGTTGATCTTCATTTATATGCATATCACACTTGTGGAAGGAATGAGTTTTTCTAAACCAGTAAAACAAAAAAGGTTAGCATAGTGCTGTAAATGATGTCTTTCTTTCACACTTTGTCCCTGTAGCAAAAGGGGAGATCCTTAAGACATCAAAGTTATATCTTCACTTAAAGCTTAAGCTTAACAACTCTGCTCTGATGGTTCCTCTAATAGATTGTTCCCAATGACCACTTCATCTCTGCAACAGAGCCTTGGAATTAAACATAAATGTGGTGTGGAAAGATTGTGACATCCTATGACTAGTTTGGAGCCACCCCACCAAAGACATAAAACTAGTGTTAGACAAAGATTAATCTATAGGTAATAATTTTGTACTTGAACTTTAAACAGCTGCTGTAGGGTGTATGAATGTTGTAAGAAAATTAAAAGATAACAATGAAGAGTTGGTTTACCAACCTGGTCATTCTATATAACTGATTTTGAAAAACACCGAAAATGCACAATAATTGCAGAGACATACAGACGTGAATTCACAATAGAACTAACATAGATGACGGAGCTTCAGATTTTGAGTCTAGTCTGGCAGGAAGAGGGGGATCCAGGTGGACAGACAATGGAATTGCCATCAGAGGTGCCTGCAATCATCAGGTCTGCAGAGTGAGGAAGAAAAAAAAGCATTTGGACCCAGTGCCAAACCCTGGAATGGCAGTAGAATTATAATCACTAGAGCCCTTCAGCTGTCCCGTATGCACACATGCGTGACAATGTGCAAAAAAATGTGTCACGCTACTACCCTCTTAATGCTTACCATCCATTTGGCTCCTGTGGTCTAGCAGCTTGATCATTTGTGAGGACGGAGGCTAGATGACATTTCAGAAAACAGAAATCGTGGACAGTTGGGTTGAAGGATAGATTCTCTTAGTAGCTGAAGGGTTTGGTGGTTAAAGAAAGAAGTGTGGCAGAACATACAAATCACTTAAAAACATTTTTATTGGCTACATAAAATAATAAAAACATATGTTTTGGTGTAAGTAAATCTCTTTATATAGTTTTGTTTACATTTTGGTACAGAAGTTTGGCCTCATTTAAATCACATATTGTGTAAAGGCCATTTACTGTAGTAGAAAGAGAGCGCATTCAGTGTCTGAGATAAAACAGGAAACGAATCAAAATAGAAAAGAAAGAGTCAAAAAGTCTAGAAAACAAAACAAGCATAAAACACAAAAACTCAAGGGACACCATGCATAAGTCAACAGATCCATTTAAAGAGTGAGCCATGAGTGGCTAAGCTCTGTTTAAATACCCACCTACCTAGCAGGTAATGGCATGGTAATTAGTGTTGCCTAGCATCTTAATTAGATGGGCAAGGCAAACATCATGTAACATATGAAAGGACAATTAGAGTCAAATGCTAATTCTACCACTTTGAGTGGGCATCATTTACTATGAAAATCGAAGGACATTCTCTAAAAATATCTTCACAGTGGTAACATCTGCTAATATCTCCATGCTAGGCTAACATTTCTGTTTTATTTTTTCAGCGTTTTAGCTTTTACTATACTAAAAAAGTAGCAAAAATTGTTTTTGGAGATTTCATCAATTGAAAGTTTAGTCAAGCTTAAGTAACAAATCCATAATAGAAAAAAAAGGAAATGCTTTTAGAAATGCATTAGAGGCAGGTCTCTTAAGAATAAGAATAATTCTATTGATATTCATTCATTGGTCTCCCATCCAGAGTGTAGACCCCAGTTTGCATCCCTGTTTGATGAGGCGTGCTGAAGGTAGAGCTGCCTACTTAAGGTAAAGTAGGACAGCTGCACACACCTGGTGAGATTGACAGGGAAGGCCTTCCTCTGCAGAGTGCAATGGCATAATTACCTGGGATCCTTGATGGAGGCACAAGCTTGCTGAAAAAGCATATCGGGGATTTGGACAGCTGTCTGTTGCTCTAATGAAGAAAGGCTGCAATGTGTAAGATCAGCACAGTGCTGGAGTTAACAAGCTTTTTAATTAGTGCAGCCTGGAAATGAGTCCCCGGGAGAAGCAAAAATCAGGATTTTTTTTTGCAAAATTTGCATTAATTGGCAGGGCACTAGTTTTTAGTACAGACGTATAGCCATATCTACTGTGCAAAGGAGAGCGGCATCTCTGAAACTTCACAATGATGCTAGAAATGGGCAGAAACAGAATGGCACCATTTTACTTGGTAAGACATGGTGGTCATTCTCAGTTCTTAATGCTTGCTGACTGTTGATTTCTTTCCTCATTTTGATCATTAAGTATGTAAGATCTTCAATATGTGTAATTAATGAAAAAAAAAGCATAAAGACATTATCATTACTTAAGGAACAGAGAAGCCAGACTGTTTGTTAGTTTATATACAGTACTTAAAATAAGGGGGTCAGTTCCCTTCTGCATCTGTAGTAGATTTTATGTTTTTTAAATTTAAGGACATTGTCCAACCCTGGTTTTATGAAAGCAGTACTGAGTACAGAAACTCAGTAGAATAATTAAAAGATTGGGATAATGTTTATAAATTTGTAGTCTTTTTTTTTTAATTAGAAGATTTAGCTTTTTTTGGCGCAGGGAGGCTCCATGCTCTATGAACAAGGGAAGTTTGCAGTTTGTCTGTGTGTGGTGTTGATAAAGGTTGCTGTCAACACTTTCACCTTGCTGAACCCATGCTCACATAGTGAAAATGGAAGGTTCATGTTTGTTCTGCCATGAAGGCAAAGCCGGGAAGACTCTTATTCAGGCAAGAATTAGAAGCTAAGGATGAAAAACTTGAGTATTCTATTACAGTATTAAAGAAACAATATTATTTAGGGTTATCCAACAATCTGAATATTAGCACTGGATTTTTTGTGGTTAAAATTCAGAAGTGTGCATAGAAAAGAAAAATACATTTTTAAAGTTAATTGAATCATAACAATGTTGCAATGCTGAGGAACCAAATTCTGGCTGTATATCTGCCTACTTAAAAGTGCATGACCGGTGTGTACTCCTCTTTGTGAGCACATCATTTTTATATGTATTGCAAAGTACTCCACCCTTCTGCCCACGAGGGTGCCAAGACAATTACCACCTATTAATGAGACAGGGGAGCCAGTGCAAGGATGTGTACTTTTTCACAATCCTCTGTCTTCATTTTCTTAGGCATGATGTTATTAGGTTCCTTTATAAAGTTGCTTATTTTAAATTTCAAAGTTAAAATAATAAGACGTCAAATTAAATTGCCACCCCTGTTGTCCAATGCAAGATGGCCATAGATATCTAATTTAAAGTTAGTTGCCGCCCACCTCAAATCGGCTTCACATCCCAGTCTTGTAGGTTATTCCTTTCTTGCACTGCCTTGTCTGACTTTATTAGAGAAGATTTATACAAAACCATGGTGGAGACATATTAAGTTTGCTCTTGTTGCTAAGAAACTGGACAAGAAGAACGTGGACTAGAAGAATGTGCAGTCCTCACCCCTGACCACTGTGCGTCTCAGAACATCATAAAGTGTGTTTCACTTTTGACCTTGGACCCTCTTCAGTTGCATCAAAAAGTCTATAGAAAATAGAATACTCATATAGAACTAGGAATAAGAGCCAATTAAAAATGTATTGGCACTCTTGTACAGGGCGAGCCAAAATGTAGTACCACATTTCACAAGGCCATTGCATAAGATAGATCTAGCCGAGTAGGTTGGGGTGGGGGTCCTTTGATAGGAAATCCCTTATAGTTTTCAGTCGACAACATGCCTTGGTCCGGTACGCACTGTGCTTTCACTGTCGAAGCGTTCTTCAAAAACAACAAATCCATCACTACACAACACACCTTCTGAATGCACTACACTATTCCTCCTAATAGTCATGTCCCAAATCAGAAAACAATTCTTCAGTGGGTGATACTAAGTTTAGACAGACAGGTACAACATTGACCAGAAAATCTCCAGGCCATCCTTGGACTGTACGAACGCCTGTAAGAGCATCAATTTTGCTGTCTCGTAGATGTTCAGTGCGTATACATGCCTCTGCCTTAGGCATTTCCAACACGTCTTAAAGGAGGATTTTGCATGAGGACCTTAATTTCCATCCATACAAAATGAGGGTAGTGTAGGAACTCACTGAGAGAGACAGGGAGAGCCTTAGAAAGTTGTGCGCAAACATTCTGCAAACCGTTCATCGAGATGCCATCATCATGTGCAGCGACGAGGCACATTTCCATTTGAATGGCTGCATAAATAAGCAAAACATTCAGAATTGGGATGAAACCAAACCTCGTGAAATTCATCAGAGACCCGTGCACATTGAGCATGTTACAGTTTGGTACGCCGTTCCAGAATTTGGCACTATAGGCCCTTACTTTATTGAGGAAGGTGGAGCAACGGTCACCGTCACTTTTTGTGGCCCCAACTGGAAGAAATGGATGTGGTGGATGCCTGGTTTCAACAGCTCATACTGCGTGGGGATCCATGCAAGTTTTGCGGGAGATGTTTCTGGGGAAGCTGATCAGCTTTTAGAAATGCAAACTATTTTGTCACCTGCTAATATTGTGGAGTTTTGGGTGCAGTTACAAATTAAAAATAAAATGACAACAACTTCATAGTATAGCCCACTGAAATTCAAACCTTCGTGTCATGTTATAAAGAGGGGGATACAATTGTAGAAACTGTAGTTAGAGTGATCCTAATATGGTCTATAAATGCATTTAGAGTGGAGTTTTTAAAATAAACAAGACAGAGGGATGAACACATGGAAAACATATAAATATCAGCGTAAAAACTAAAACTACAACAGACCTGTATCCTGTGTGGGTCTGCATTTACACATGCTGATCCCTGTCTATCAGATGAGATGGCCCAGACCATATGCATACCTTAATGTACTGTAACCACACAAAAAATTCACCTCCAATCTTCCTGTCCTATTTCTATCCTGATCTCTCCTCCTGTAGCCATCTGAGCCCCTGCCTTAGCTCATGTCTTCATTCTCGACTCAAAGGGCCTTTGGCTATGAATCACTTCCAGAATTAGTATTAGACATTATGGTTTTGGCACTAGTAGAACTGGACTGAACAAAAATGGTTCAGGCTTACTGGGGATTCCTTGCTGTTATTAATATTTGCCGTCTTCTTTGTGCTGTCACTGTAATGCGTTTTTTTGTCAAGTTTATTTATTGTGAATCACCAAGTAAGAAGTTTAGTGTGGTTTTATGACCACAAAAGAAGGAGGTTTCCAAAGAATGCTGAGAAAGAAAAGGTCATCATAACAGACAGAGTCAAAACTAGGAAGACAAACTATCTGGTGTTAATTATCAAATGAAAGGAGATATTTCTTGGTCAAATATCATAGCACAGGTCAAAAACAATTATTGAAATGAACCCTAACAAAGGTAATGGTGGTCTTTAGCAACGTGAAGCAATTTATCCCAAAGCTTGAATAGCGATCACAAAATTTACCATCTTAAATAAGATTATGTCATGACATCACATGCACTAAAGCTACTCATCATAACAACACCATTGCATCTGTACACAAAAAAAGGTATTGGCTCACAACATGGTAATACCTGCAAACAAACACTGGTGAATAATGCCATCATGGTCATAAAAAATAAAAGAGAAAGTACAAAGTTAACCCAAAGTCATAACAATATTGTTTAAGGTATTGTTGCTTGTCGTGTGAAGTACCAGCATCACAGCCCCTAACATTTTTTAAGATGGTTGTACATTATTCTTGTTGTCTAAGCTTTGGATAAAAACATTTAAAAATTAAACTTTTGCTTAGCAGTTTAGATAGAGAAAGACTAGTAGGGTTAGGATTCCCTTTTATGTCTTTTGACATAATCTTTTTGGTTCTGATGATTGTGTTTCATTGTTACCATCTGGTATTCAAAAGCCTGACCTTGATCTTACACCTTCTGTTCTTTATCTCATTCTTTTCCCTATGTACGCATAATTCATTGTGTTCACTACATTGAGAGGTAATCCTTCTTGTCTTCTGTACCATTTCTGATGTTCATACACCTGTAACCCTTCAGTTGCTCAAAATTGGCCACCACTTCAAAGCAGCTAATCTCTTACTTGTTGTACTAAAGGGGTAGATGCTGCCTCTTCTTCGTCTGTGACTGTAGGTTGCCCTCTGCTGAAAGGGATATCTTTTAATCTCTTTCATGTCCTTACTTTCTCCTTTTTAAGAGAGGACTGTCCATCCTTGACATATTCTGTGCAGCCTGCTATCTAGTATCCTGGGGAAATATTGCATACTTACACTCTGGAAACATCTTATTCTCTGTCTCCTTGATGTCTTTCTCTGTGGCCTTAATATTTGTATAAAGGGATTAAGGGTCTTTGCTTGTGAACTAGCACGGTGGCATGTGTTATACGCAGCTAGGTATCTTCTGTTCTGTCCTCTTGTGTTAGGGTCAGCACCAACCCGTTTTACTTTTTAAATGCATAAAACTACTACCTAATTTTGTTTATTGCATCAAGGCTTTTTGACTTTATCAGGAATCTGTATTTAATTAAAATAAAACAAAAAAAATTGTACTAAATTATAAAATGCTCTGGTGAAAATTATTACCTTTGGGTTGGTAGGGTCAGTTTTGACCCAGTTATAATTTAAAGTTATAAAACAATAGTTAGGGTCAAAACAAAAATCATAAACACACTTTGAGGGACTTCTCTCTTTGCCTGTGTGTCTCCTTACCTGAACAAACAAAACAAACTAGAGAAAAATCTGACAAGCTTGCTCCCATCAGGGATGTCTGGGAAAGGTGGGTGCAGCTCCTTCCACTGATGATCAACCCAGGGCCAGAGGTAACAGTAGATGAATGTTTTGTCTCTTTCCGTGGAAAATGTCCTTTCCGACAGTACATGCCTAGTAAGCCAGGGAAATACGGCATTAAAATTTGTGCAGCCTGTGATGCAAAAATGGTATGCTATGCATGGAATCTGCAGATTTACACAGGCAAACATGCAAGTGGCCTGAGAAAAATCAAGGAAAACGTGTAGTCCTCGATATGACTACTGGACTACGGGGTCACAATATCACATGTGACAATTTCTTTACCAGCTATGACCTTGGACAAGAACTTCTGAGGTGGAAACTTACCATGGTGGGCACAGTAAAAAAAAAAAAACCTGAGCTGCCTGCCGAAATTTTGCAGGTGAAGGACAGGGCTCCACTTTCTTCAAAATTTGCTTTTACAGGCACCACCATGGTTGTTTCATATTGTCCAAAAAAACACTGGAGTGTGATACTTATGTCCACTTTTCACAAAGACGCAGCTGTGTCATCAGCAAGTGACAAAAAGCCCATAATTATCTTGGACTATAATAAAAACAAAGGTGGAGTGGACAACCTGGACAAGCTGACTGCCACCTACACTTGCCAGAGAATGACCAGGAGATGGTCAATGGTTGTGTTTTATAACATTTTAGATGTGTCTGCATACAATGCATTTGTGTTGTGGACCCACATTCACCTAGGGTGGAACTTAACCAGAAAAAACAAGCGAAGAATGTTTCTTGAGGTGTTAGGAAGTTCCCTTGTCAAGGCACACATTGAGCGAAGGGAACGTGTGCCCCGGGACCCAGCCGCTGCAGCCTTGGTCAGACAGCTGCAGAGCTCACGTAGCACTCCTTCCACACCATCAGCAACACAAAGAGCATCAGTGCCAGCATCCTCTTCGACCAGCACTGCCTCAACATCAACCTACACAGCCACAGCCACAACCCCACTGAGGCCACCTGAATCTAAAAGAAAGAGGTGTCAGGTCTGCCCTAGCAATAAAGACAGAAAGACAAACATACTCTGCTTCTACTGCAAAAAATATATTTGCAAAGAACACACTAAAAGTGTCACTTTTTGTCACTCATGCATCTAAATGCACATGCATGTTCTTGCACACAAAGACTTTTTTTGGAACTAGTGCCTCATTTCTATTGGTTTGATTTGCTTGATTGTTCGTTGTTTGTTTGACCTTGCAAATCCACATTTTGAGATTTACTTGTTTAGCTTTCCATTTATATTAAAGTTATTTTTGAAAATACTTTTTTGCCTTTTTCTTTGAAATAAATATATATGGGTCAAATTTGACCCGTAACACCATAGATGTTACTATAGTGATTAATATTATAATAAAAAATATATATAACAAAATTTTTTTAAGAGATGTGTTCTAATACCCTTCAGTAATAGTCAGGTAACATAACAACCTTTTATTTATTTAAATAATTCTCTTGAGGTTCATTTAATCATTTTTTAAAATTGAAAATGAGAGGTATGCTGTTAAAGTAAAAGCTCATGAGATCACAGCAAAAATATTAAAAACATTCTTTTAATGGACAAGGAAGCGTAACAAAGTAACCAAGAGATAAGGAAAAAAAATTGGATGATAAATAATTGTTTTGAGGGTAATATGGCTGATTAAAGACACGGGTCAAAACCGACCCATTAACATAAGAGATAGTAACAGAAAGCTAACATAAGAGGAAGGTTAATGGTTTCAGTGTGTGTACATTGTTGATTATGCAATGAAGCTGCCAAGATTTTGCAGAGTGGTTATAGCTAAGAAAATTAAGAGTTTGAGGATAAAAAAGAGACTCATTGCTAGTGCATATTTCTCTTACTCTGCTGCCTTGGCCCAGTTATTGCCCTGTGCTACCCATTCTTGCATTGTCCACGAGGCCATCCGTTACTATATTCACAGTATGGTAGCCACCTTAGAAGTCTCATATAGTGCAGAATTCAGGTTGATTGCCAAATTTCTCTTAAACAGAATTGCTGGTCCGCCAGTCTGTGTGTCTTACCAAAACGTTCAGTGCTGACATATATGGGAGATGGCATGGTAAGAAGGTGGTGGCAACAGGAGCTTTGACAGCCTGTCATTAGACACATGAAATTAGAACATGAGCTGTCCTGTTAAAAGTACTAAAATGTCACACCTCCTCACCTCTTCACCTCCTGCTTGTCTGTTGGTGCGAAAGAGTTTGTGATAACTTCACAGTGAGCTGTAGCTCGCCTCACAGCTAAGATGGTGTTAGCAGCATCGTTATAGGAGGCGCAAAGTGCTCCTGTCTGGTCGACATCAGGAGGTTGTTGATGATGTGGTGGATGGCACATGTTACTTTATGTGTGACCACAGTTCTAAAATAGTCATTATGGTAATTATCATGGTGGGAAGGCCATATTTGACCATATTGTGATTTATTTGTTCTTAAAACATCATCACTTGGGTTTAACTCATTTCCAATACTCGCAAAGCCACCCTTTCGTTTCCAGTCCCAATAAGGGAATAGAATTTATAGATCCTTTGACTGTAAAATCATTCCACAGTCAATTTCTGTGTATCTAAAAAGGCAATTATTTTTGATATTTTATTGAGCCTTTAATTAGGAGTACCTGATTGAGGATAGCCTCAGGCAGTGCAGTCTGAAGGCACTGATTTTTTTTTTATTTGTTTGTTTTATATGAAAAAATAGTTGGCAAAAATACTTGGTACATGATCAAACAAACAAAGAAAACATAAACAACAAAGAGTAGTTATAATAATAGCAGTAGTACATTGGTTATTGCTTTTGCTTCGTAGCCTCAAGTACTTGTGTTGAATTATCAGCCTAATCACACTCTGTGTGAATTTTGCATATTCTCCCTGTGTCCAGATGGACTTCCTCTTTGTAATCTTGATTATTATAAAATGTTAATAGCATGTTCATTCAGTTTTTTTAGTTTTATTGTGGCTTAGCGTTGGAGAGTGCCTATATGAATCTTAGAGTACTATCCTCCTTTGGCTTTTGCTGCTAGGATGTATTCCACAGATCCTTTAATGGTGTTAGCAGCATTGCAAAATGAAAGGATGGATGCATATTGATATCATTGATATCAGACAAGACGTGATCTTCTCGGGAGATGATTTGACGTCCCATGAGAGACACTTTAACGTCACGCGAGAAAAGGCAATGAGACAACATTTAAAACAAGTTCACGGACATCTAACTTAGCAGTTGTTGGAATGCTTTTGTCAGACACACTTCATGTGCTCCCAGCTCTTAAAACAACGACAAGCAACAAGCAGAACACACAGCTCGCCAGCAGCAGCAGCAGCAGCAAGCCAGCAGATGATCCGACCGCTTTTCCTTAGCGTCCGTTAAGTCCTAGCCCCCTTTACAACGCGAGTGTCACAGACGCGAATTGGCAAAAGGACAGCTGCTGTACAGGCTTTTAAAAGATTGATGTGCAGCGCGACAAGCAGAACTCGCAGCTCTCCAGCAGCAGCAACAAGCCGGCAGATGATCCGACCGCTTCTCCTTAGCGTGCATTCCGCCCCCCCTTCACAATGTGAGCAGCAGAGACATGAAGTGGCAAAAGGACAGCTGCTGTACAGGCTTTTAAATGATTGACACCCAGCACGTCGAACAGTACACACAGCTCACCAGCAGCAGCAGCAGAAAGACAGCAGCTGATCTAACGGCATCTCCTTAGCGTGTGCTCAGCCCCCCCCCGACTTCACAATGCGAGCGGCGTTATACGTCCTGCGAGAAAGAGATTTAACCATGCCCCAGGAAATAAAGGACAAGTATTGGTTTTAAAAAAGTTTTAAAGTAAAAGTGAAAATAGTGCATATGTAACAATTCCTATGAAAATCCATCCATCCATTTTCTAACCCGCTGAATCCGAATACAGGGTCACGGGGGTCTGCTGGAGCCAATCCCAGCCAACACAGGGCACAAGGCAGGAACCAATCCTGGGCAGGGTGCCAACCCACCACAGCCTATGAAAATAGCAATCTTTTTAAATTGTATATCCGGTAACCAAACCTGGGGTTGGGCGAGCAAAGTGAGCAGGGGGTGGAGCCCCCTAGTTATCATTAATTTCAGAAAGACTCTTATTTCATTCTTGGCCTCCTTACCCTAAAGCTGTGTCACTTAATCCACTCTGTCCCTTCCAATGCATTGCAGACTCTAAAGGAGCTAAGCTGTAAGCTACCCAAATCATTTAAGACATCAGTGACTAAAATACTGAATGTGTCTCTGGGCATTTTATATGTGAAAGGCTTTATAATGATAGGAAATAGCTGCTGCATTTAATCAATTTGCAATAAGTATCCCAAATACAAATACCAGTAGTCAAAACTACCTCTATAAAGGATGAATAAAAACGGGGGCTTTCCAGTTTTAACATGACATGGAGTCTTCATAGAGAAACATGCAACAGAATACCAAACATTTTATTGAAGAGGAACTTCTTAACAACCATGTGAGGACAACCGCCTTGTCTGCTTTGGTAATGCCCTATACAGTATCTATCTCCTCCCACCATTTGCCTCCTGTTTTTAGATCTTCATCTATTCCATCTAAACTCTTTAGCAGTTTTGCCTTCCAGGCAATCAGGAAAACTTTAGGCCTTAGAGGACAATATAAGTTTGATTTTCAGATTTGCACTTAAAAGCCATGCCAACAGTGCAAATACAGTTTGTGGTCTTGACTAGATGGATGCATGCCTCCATAATGTAGCACTACTGATGTTAGGCCAGCTACTGGTAAACATCCCTTTTTGTTGTGTGATCCCCTCCTGTGGCTTTGTGAATGGAAATGTGTTGCTGTGGGGTGCCTGCAGCCATGGATGTCCTCCTCTTCTTGGGATATTGATAGCCATAACCACTAGAGGCACCAGGGTGAGTGAGCAGATTAGCCAGAGATATTTTGCAAAAGTATAGCCGTTTCTTAAAACAGTGAGAAATAAAAATGTGTAAAAAAAAAGTGCATGCCCAAAACAAGTCAATAAGTAAATCATTAAAATTAATGCCATAAACCCAAATAGCATCTTTAAGTTACAGATAAATCAACATTTTAAAATCCATCATGCGGTTTTCCTCTTATTACACCCTGTCTGCCACTACCCTCTGTCATTATAGACACAAACTGCACTCACAGTTGCTGAAGTTCCAGAGCTGGCACCTCCATCCCTCGAAATGCCTTGCCCTAATTCGGATGCCTCCACACTTTGGATCCTTTTGATTCCCTTCTAAGTTCCAGCGGTTTCCCACTCATTCTCATCTGCTCTACTTTAGTTTCTCAACAGACATGAACTTGCCAATCCTTGGTAACTTCCAGGCCAGCCCTCAGCTCCCACTTGAACCGACATGCACATCCTGTTCCCTTCAATGAATACCTCTTCAACTGTACTCCTTACAAGTAATCGCCCTCCCATTCTTTGTTTGCTAGCTTCTTTACTCCCTGTTTAAGACACTAACCCTAGCAGAGTGTAAGCAGGTAGTGGTCATGCTGGTAAATTAAGCACATATCAAAATATGAGTATGAATGACTTGGAATACTATGTACCTTACTGCATTATGAACATGGGATACTGTAAATGTGTGAGTTACCCTCTGCCGAGGTCAAATTACTTTCTAATTATTGAGTACCATGGTGAGAACAGAGCAAATACTCCTGTAAAGGGTTTCTTGAAAACTGAAGCCCACTGTGCTTTGGTGAAGAGAGGGATCAATAAAAAGTGCTGTGTCAGTATTGTGTGAAAAGCCTCCGCATCTGTGGTATGGTTAAACTGCCACTTTAAAATGTCACACACCAGGGTGCAAACATTGCAGTATTGAAGGATAATCATATAAAGTACTTAAAAGAAACACACTGGTTATGTATGGGAATTGAAAACTTCTGATGCTTGTAAAGTCAATATGTTTTCACCAAGCTTTGACATTGTTTAATAAATGACACGCAGTGCTCTCGGTTTTCTATTTTAATCTACAACACATTTTTTTTTCTTACTTCCTTTGATTTAGGAACTTTTTTTGTTTTGTACTGTGAAGTGAATCTCATTAGAAAGAGGTTATTATATTCACAATGAAAGGAACAATACAATAAATACAATAGAATTATTAGATTTAATAAAGAATAGGCAATAAGTAAGTCAATCTAAAAGAAAATATGATGAAGGACTAGAACTGGCATCAATCAGTTTGCAATAACATCCATCTATCAATTTTCTAACCTCTTTATTCAGTTCAAGCCTGTAGGATGTTTGAAATATATTCTTTAAAACATAGCACTAAATTACCCCTCTATTTATATATGTATATATTTTTTTAATGTTACTAGTGACACAAATTACATTTTACCTCATGATCATATTATAGTATGCATTGGTTTGCTCAGGAAAAAAAGAACTAAACTGTTTCAACTACATTGTACATTATAGGATATGTCTTTGAGCGTTTGAAGAAGATTTCACTAAGAAGCATATAGATAGAGTAGCTTGGGTAACAGAGTAGCCCCCCTCAAGGTAACCTCAAATTCAAAATAAATGTACAGGGAAATGATTATAGTAAGAACCCAACCTAAAAAGGATCAGATTAGCCAAGCAAAACCTCGTTCTGTAGTAATCCGATGCAAAGCAAGCAAACAAACATATGACCAGCTAAGCTGAGTTTCTCAAACTCAGTTCCTGGAGGGCCTCCATTTTCTTTATTAGTAGCCAATTCTTGCTGTTACTGATACAGTGATTGAATTCTGTAGTGTGTTAGTGCTCTCATTCTGCCACATCAGATATTTCCAAACTGTTGATTTTATTTTTTTCTGTGAGCATCATTAAATGCTTTGTATACCAGAGCAGCTTAGTATTTCTTAAGCCTTCACTTTTTCCTTTTCAAATATTATTTTAAAAAAGATATTGCTATGATGTATGCACTGGTACAAAAGGGATCAAGCTAGTTGGTCATCTGTTGATTCACTTTTCATCTCATTATTGTTTGGCTGCAACTGAGGAAAAAATAAGGTATTAAAGGGTTTAAATCTTAAGGTAGGTGCAAAAGAATTATGTTGCTTTGGCAACAATAATTGATTACTAATTAAAAAGGTCCTGGAATGTAAACATGTAGCCACCGCATCCCTAAAGGATACAGGAGTTTGACACCCCTGCTTTAGGACAACAGGGCCCCCCCTTTTAAATTGTTGGACAGCTCTTCCAGTACAAGTTTGTCTATTTCAACTGTGACGACATCCATCTGGTCATCTCTGGCTACTCACCCTCTCCCTGGTGAGGTAACCTCCCTGTATTGCTGTCTGTCTATTTGTGTGTAATATTGGAATCTTCTCCTCTCTCAGCCCTCCTTTTTGCTTCTTAAACCAGGCATTCCTCCACATTTAAAAAAACTTGATCACTAAGTAAAATGCAGGCTGGTAAGAATCTCTGTTGAATTCCCTTCTGCTTGATTTTTATGTTTCAAATTCCTGATTTATTAATTTAACTAAGACACCTTTGATTCTAAAGGTATTTTTGTATTAATGGCACTGTTCCTTAAAATGGCAGTGCATGTGGTACCATAGCAAAGGTGGAACAAAAACCTTAAAAATGACTGATTACTTCTACTCAACAAGCTTATTAAAAAGGTAAGCTCAATTATGGGATACACTCTGAACACCCTGAAGGTAGCAGTGAAAGACAGAATGAAAACAAAACTGAGTACCATTATGAACAATGCTACACATTGTCTCTCTGACACACTAACACTGAGGACTTTCAGCCAATGAATTATTCAGCAAAAGTGTGTCAGGAAAGGCTGCTGGGTCTCCTTTATAACAAAATGGACATACTACTGCATAATGCCTCACTGTGACAGCCAAGTCAGAACTGTTCTTTTCTTTTTAGTCATTCTGGTGTGTGTGTGTGTGTGTATTTACAATTTCCCCCTGCGGACAAATTAAGTTCATTATATCTATCTATCTTACAAATTTCTAGTTTTAGAAAATGGGTATGTTTATGATAAAGTGAAAATGTAAGTAAATAATTTTTATGACATACTCTTGGCACTAACTTTCCTGAGGGAATGATTTATACATGTTTGCTTTGCAGTTCACTATAGCAGTCACGGGTGGAGTTTTCATATAAACAGTAGTTTGTATGACAGAAGGCACAGATCACAACAGAAGTCCCAGTGAAGAACAGAATTGTGGTATAGCAAAACACTGCCTTTTAGCCAAGAGGTTAAAAAAAGGCACATACCCTAAATGTGAAAATAAAATTTAAAAAATGTTAGTTTCCAATGGCCCCCTAAGGTATGGTTTGGTTAAATATAAACAGTACAAGTAAAGACTTTTGGAAAGCTGAATAATCTGCTTACAAACTTAACATTATCAATAGGAGGTTCAATGCCATCCACATCAGGTAATGTACCACGGCAGCTAACGGGATCAATTAACAAACTTACTCTTATTAAAGCTGCCTGTTTTGTCCTTTTGGCTTTAATCACTTGTAACAGTTTGATTATAGAAAATGGGAAATGTCTCCAGAAGTTTATGATTGATGATAGCTTGAAAATCATCTCCATCATTACTAAAAATGTCAGCTTTCTAGAATAAAATGGCTTTGCTCCCAGGAACATTCATTTTTGCCAGTCGTGACAGTAGTAAGTCCCATTCTCAACAGCAAAGGCATTTGTCCTTGGTAGGCTTTATTTTACATTTGAAACATGTATACAATGAATTACTAGTTGTCCTAAACTTCATCCTACCTTCAGGATGGATTGTTTTCCTCCTGTCTCCCAAAGTCTGACCTTTTTTTCTCATTTTGCATTTTTGGAAGCTTTTAGTTGGTATATTTGTTCTTTTATAAATCACCAGATATATTAACTTTTGAAGACAGCTAATAGAATAGATTAAAAAATATTTGACTTGACTCTTGGCTTACGTGTACCCTCAGTGCTCATCCTACTCCTTTCTTCAGTATCCTTGTGTGTCTCATCCACTCTTGGCTAGCGCTCCCTCTCTTGATCACATTTCTATTAAGCTTGCTTCTTAGTCTCTGTCAGTTTAAGGCATGCTGCTTGGCTGCTGTCCACTTTTTGACAACCAGCAGTGATAGCTAGACAGTGTGAAAACATCATTTGTTTTCTTGCAAATACATCCTATGTTTGAAAGTGACTCTTAGCATTCCTCATATACCTTTACTTGGTATCCTTGTGTGTGTCAACCTTCCTGTTTTGATTGCGTTTGAACAACCTCAGCAAAAGTGACCAGTCAGACCAAAGCCAAACTGGCTACCTGGATTGCTATAACAGGGACAAGACACACAGAGACAATGTTTTATTACATAGATAGATGTTCTACTCCAAAACTAAACATTTTCTCATCTTCATAGACAGATATATTGATGGTATAGAATGAGATCTTATTTGCCTAAATTCTTGAAGTTAAATCTTCAGACTGAGGTTAAAAATTAAAACTTAAAGCAAGAGTGCTCACTCTTATTCTGTTGCAACTGCAGCATTTATGAAGTTAACAATCAGTAAGCAATCTCACTGGGGTAAAAGGCTATTGGGTAGAGAGGCATGCAAAAATAAGAAGATGACAGCCAGAACTCTCCAAAAAATTTGGAGTCTCAGAAATATGAATGACTAGGGGTCTTTGCCCCCTGTTCGCTTCGATTGCCAACCCCCGTGCCTGCGCTATGTGGTAACCTGTGGTTCTGTCGCTTGCATATGGGGATGAGGTTGTACATTTTAAACAGATTTTTATTTTCATGAGAATTGTTACATATGCATAATAGAACTATTTTACATTAGAGCGAGTAATTAACCATATTAAAAAAGAGTAAAATGTAATAATTTGAAAGTAAATTATGTTTCATGTTGCGTTAGAGTTATTCATTGATAATATGATTTTGTTCTGTTTGGCTTTGAAATTAACACACAAATACTTTTTAAACTTACACTTTTACTGTAAAACTTCATTTAAAACATTTTTTTAAATTAAATTTTCATCAATATCGTACTGAATTGTGATTCCGTCTTTGGACTTTCATCGTAACAATGCAACTTACAACTGCCTGTGACTGAATTTCATTTCTTTCTCTCTATTAAATAAAATGACTTTTTCGAATGTTTGGCACTGAGATTTGTTAATTGTCTTTGCAAAAGTCATTGTAATGTGAAACTGTTAATGTTTTAATATGAATGGCATATCAAGATCTCCTTTATTGTCCAGGTGATGCAGTGGTAGTGCTGCTGCTTTGCAGTAAGGAGACTGGGGAAGATTGTGGGTTCGGTTTCCGGTTCCTCCCTGTGTGGATAGCGCTTTGAGTACTGTGAAAAGTGCTATATAAATGTAATGAATTGTTATTATTATTATTAATGTTATCCCCTGAAGATGTACTATATTACCTTTCTTGGATACATCCTTCTTTCTACAGTAATTTGTGCTGTGGAAGACCAGCCAGTGTTAATGATTTTAGTTATTCTTTGGGATATTGTAAGATGATGTTTTCATCTTCCACACGATCATCACCGTTTCAGCATAGTCTATTGATACACATTTGACCAATTTGCAGTGTAACCAATCAACAAATTTGGCATTACTTTGTTTGACTTCTTCATTTCTCGGTGCTAGGATTGCCCGTGTACACATTTTGTCTGTTGATAACCCTTTGTGATGAATTCTTCTTTAATTGAGAACTTAAAGTGAGGAAAATGTTAAAATTTAAAAGAACTGAGAGAGCAGAAAATGTCTGTCAAAAGCATTCACACGAATGAGAGGTGAGATTACCATGTGCATGGTTGAAAATGGTTGAGAGGAGGGCGTGACTTCAAAAAATCTTCCAAAAAGTCTCGTCTCCTCGCAGGATTTTGTTTATTATAATAGAGAGATATTTTTGTAAAATCTGCCTCATCTTGATTGATATATGTGGCATCTCAAGATGTGAATCAATATTCAAAATATTCTTTAGCCTAAAGTGAACCTATTCCGTAAATGTTTTTATTGCATATTTGCTCCAGTACCCCTTAGAATGCCCATGTAAGTTGCAAGGGGAGACATTTTTAATTTATGAATACCACTTTACTTAACAATACAAGTATCTCAAGTAAATAATTGTATGATGTGATTGTTAAAATATAACTAGATCTTCAAAATTAATGAATTTCAGTAAGCTGTGCTGTTGTTTTTAATAGCAGGCCACCAAGAACAGTCCTAAAATTCCAAAAACAGAGATCAATTGAAATCCAGGCCTGGTTTTCAGACAGCCTCCCACCTGAGTGTAATTTGTCTTACAAATAAGACAGGCACAGATTATGGACCTATGATAATGTCGCTGGACAGAGCTTTAAACAGCTGGACTGGTGTTCCTGCTGTAACTCACAGCTCTGTCCTTGCTTGTCTGCTGCCAAAGCAATTAGCTGAATTGTAGTGTTGATATCATGACCAGTCTGGGGTGATTAAGTGTTGACTGTGAACTGCTTGTGCCCTGTGCATGATGTTATTTTTTGCTTCTTTATATTAGAATGTGTGAGGTTACAAACAGAGCTTGAAAGGTCCAGATTTCAGCTGGGAATTCCGCACAGCACAACAAACCCTGCGGCAGCACAGAATGCATCGCTTTTTTTAATTTGCAGCTTCAAAATAACACAGATATGTTTCCAATGGCAATTCCTGTAATTATCAGTCCTATCTGTATTCTTTGTATCAAGATGTAACCCTACTCTGCATTCTGCTCTCTGCTGAAGAAACTATGGAAGATGTAATGAGGAGAGCAGGCTTTTCATCCCGTAATGGTTCATGTGACCTCACAGGGGAATTCACTTCTAAAGGTTGCTCTGTGTGAATCGGTGCTGCTGATTTGATCTTCTAAAGCAACTTGGCGAGTCATCCTGTTCAACACCGCAACTCTTTGAACTTTTTCAGTCTTTCATTGCATGCCCCACAGCTCCTATCAGTACAAAAGATGGATGGTGAGGCACTAATAGGAATGTAAAGAGCTTGCCTGTTGCTGAAAGTTGACATTTGTAACCCCTGTTACCTGCCTTAGACGTGTTACTTGGCTGCAGATAAGACAGCAGGGTGGCAAGAAAGGAAAGGCTTTCGGGCTAATGTGCTGCAAGGAATAGGCACCTTTCTTTCTTTCAAAAAAAGGTGAAAGAAAAGAGTTTGGAGCAGGGGAGAATTTCCAGGTCAGCTCTTTGACTAAACAGTGGCAGTTAGAGTCAGGGTGAACAATAAGAAGCCCCTAAGTTTACTGAGCATGTTATGTAAACGCTAGATACTGGGTTAGCAAAAAGGAGCCTTGAGTGCACTGGCTATACTATGCACTGTGGGTCTCTGCCAATATGGCAAACAGTATGTTAATGTTAGGCAATGCCTGAAATGAAAAGAAAGAACTGTGAGTACCACCTATTGTTCTGGGTTCCTCATTATCATCCAATATATATAATGTTATAGACAAAATGCCAATATTACAGTCCTTCCTGGGGTTCGAAATAGAAACTATTTCAGAGAGTGTTTGAATTGCCTCCCTTGGAAGGCTGAAAGCTAATTGAAAGAACATTTTGTTTCTAAATATTGGTTGGTACAGGGGCATGCATTGCGAAATAATTTCTGGTTATCCTAACTGCAGAATTGGGAAGTGCTGGTACAGAGTAATGGCAAGTATCCGCACATTCCAGGCACTGATTAAGACTGCAGGGCATACAATGCAGTAGACTTCTAAAGAGACTAGGCATAATGTGCAGTGTCTTTCCTGGAAACAAGGAGAACCAAGTTGACCTTTATAGACATTAAATATTCTATGTGGTGTAGGCCCAATAGATAAAGCAAAACAAAATAGATTTCTAAACACAGGAGAAATACTATGTAGTGTCTTTTCCAAAAACTGGGAAAACAGGAAAGACTACTAAGCATATTAAACCTAATATACAATGTAGGAAATAAGGAGAACAAGATGGAACAATAAAGATTCTAGACATATTGTGCAGCGTGGACCCTGGAGAGAGGTTAAAGCAGAGTGAACAAAATACAATGCTGCAATAGCCTTAAACATAAACCAACAGGATGGACCTCTGAGTTTCTGGACATATCATGGACATATCATGCAAATAAGGCTGTGGGTACAGGAAAATAAGATTTACCCCTAAGGATGCCATACTATAAGATGTGGAACCTGGAGATAGGAGAACAACATGTACAGTATAACAGGTGGAGAACAACATGGATAACAGGCATACTATAAGATTTGTGATCTAGGGATTAGGTGGAGCTCGAAGCTTACTGGACATATTATTGAATAGCATGTGGGACTTAAAAATACGAAGGGTAGCTGGGATTGCATTTGTTGTTGCCTTCCTCAGCCAGTCTCTTTCTATCACTGAGTGCTGTCACACATCTTGACATTATCTCCTGAGTTTATGTCTTTATTGTGGGACAAGCAGTGCAAAGAATTCCTATAGCATCTTTGCATTCTTAAACACATGGGGTACAATAAAAACTGGTATTAAAGTGTGCCATCTTGAAGTTAATCTTGGCACTATATATTAACATAACATTACCCCAAGGAGGGCTTATAAATGGAGAAATAAAACGAAGTCTGGAAATCTTCAGATAAAAGGTGAGCTAAGGAAGGGCTGTTTAATGGGAAGACACTGAGGTCAAGTACTGATAAATAGAAGGAGAGCAGAGTCTTTGTATTTATTGGGTCTCTGGACACCTACAGCAAGGTTTATTTATTTACTTTAGGACTGAAATTGGAGTAAGAGCACGATAAAGAAAACACTTTTCTCAAGGATGGCCTATGAAACAAGGAAATCAAAGTTTTACATCCTTGGTTTATAATCCTGTCTTACCTAGAGTCAGTGCATTTACATGAAAACTTTATTTGCCATAAGAAAGCACATTCTTGAGTAGTTTGCTTCATAGGATCAACTGTATAGCTCTTTGCACCTGGTACAACAGGTTTGGTGACACTACAGTTTCAGAACAAATGGATTTTGTTGCTCTCTCAGGATCACATCAGGGCTAGCAGGTTCATGTCATTTGTGGTAAGAGCAGCAGCTAGTTATAGTGCGCTGATTGCTGCTGTCCGTTACCGCTGTCTGTTCTTCAGCCTGCGATTGGGCGTAATGACTGGTATCACATGAGGTCTTGCTAAAAGCTATCCAGGTCTTACAGATTAAAAATGTTGAATTGACAGCAAAGTACATTGTGAAACAAGGTGAGACAGCTTGTGTCTAGTGTTTGGAAAAATTGAATCCAAAGAAATTAACTGATTTTTGTTGTCCATCAAAGTCAGTATCTTTGTGTTTGTGTATCTACACTATACATGCATGTGACTTCAGATTATTCTCTTGTACTCCAATCAAATCAATTTAATCAATTTACACTCACCAATTAAACTAACAGTCACATCTTAGGGATTTGGGAGAAAAAGTGGAGCACTGAGAATATAACCAAGACTGACATGGGAAGTGTGTGCACATTCCACACAAATCAGGTGTAGGATTTCAGTCAAAGACTTCGGAGCTGTACCACCATCTTTACATTCCCTTTTTTTCTCCCCAAGTGGAAATGCCCAAAAAAGATACATATGAAATTTATGTGATGTATCTGTTCCAAATTGTGACCTATAATAGACAATTCTCTCCATTCTTTACCATAAAGTTGGCAGGGGAGAACAGAGCAGATCATTCTTACAACGCTGCTGGGGCATTTGAGTTGGGAGTATAGGGTTTACTGAATCAAACAGATTATGAGAGGAAAACTATGTAGACAGCCAATTTGAATTGCTTTGTCTATCCATTTTTTAATTTAATTAGAAAAAGACTTTTACACTGAACAACATTAAGTATTGGAATAATATAAAATTAACATTGCACTGGAACATATGGCCAGAGGCAGACCTTGTACATGCAGAAAGTGTCAGCAGGGGACTCCATTTTTATTCCTTCCTTTTGCTTGCCTTTAACCACTTATGTCAGTGTTTGTCGTTAAAAAGTATTAATCAGGCAGCAGTCGCAGAATGACAGGAATAAGCTAGATAAAAGAAGAAGTTGGGCAAACACCTTTTTTCTCTAGCATTATATATCCTGCCTCTGCAAAAGTCTCTTTTGAACCTCCTTTCATGTTTCAAGCAACTTCTCAATTTCTGCCCTTTGCCTATTTGTGATATTTTGCTCATTTTTTTACATTTGTCCTGATTTTCGCACCTGCTGCCTTGTATTTAAATTTTTTTTTCTCACTTGCCTCTTTGATTACAAATATTGTATAAATAAAATACACTTCATTTTTACCCTTTTTCATGGCTTCTGTCTTTCTTGGCTGCCTTGGCCTGCACCCTAACCTTGGTTCATGCTGACAGGGTGGTGCGTTGCTCAGCAGTCTTCGGCTAGTCTCTTCTTGTATGGAAAGCCAGCATTGCGAGCGTTCCTGACTCCACTGGTTTATTAAACTGACATATGCCTGAAAAAAGGAGATGTAAGGAAAAGGAAAGGTTTTTTCTATTGTACCACACTGAAACCAGCAGGAGCTGCTGGTGGGACATTAAGCTGGCTGGGATAATTGCTCATCTGCTCCTCACATTTTTTTTCTAACCAAGTGGCCTAATTAAAATAAAGAAATGCAAACTGTGATCACAGTTGAGTAACTTGCCAAGGTGGGGTGGACCACTTAGTATGAAAAGTGTGCCCTGTTATGCTTCAGTGCACTGATCCGGACAAGGAGTGATATCAGCATACAACAGGCATCAGCTGCTCATGCAGCTGCCCACCTTCTCTTTTCCAGGTTTCATTTTTTATTTCGTGATATGACAAAATAGCTTGGAAATCTCCGTTCTCAGTTAATGGAAGGAACTAATTTTCATTACCTTTGATAATCCTTTAGAGGTTTGTATATATTTATGTATTTATTTGTGTGTGTGTTTATGATTGTGCTGTGTTTGTGATTTACATATATAAATTATGAAATATACTTTTTTTTTTGTAAAATACAAAGAGAACTAGAAGGCATAGGCAAGATCTTGCATTGAATTTAATTATTTATTGAATGTTATGTTTCACCGATGAAAGGAAAACAAAATTAAAGGCAACCCAAAAATAAATACTAATATTCTCAAAAGTAAAGAAGTAATTGTTTGGGAAGAAGCCCCACTCTTACACACCTACAACAATAATGCTGTTTTACAGATCGTCACCAGCTTCCGGCTCTTAGGCTACTAACTGTTTGACTGTAGTAAGTAGGAAGGTGTTATGTTCTACGATTGTCTGTGTGGTTTTTTTTAATGCAACTTTTAATGCAATGCAGGAAAACAATGCAAGACAAAAGAATTGTTCAAAATATCTTGTAATAAACTAAAATGGACTTACATTGAATTAATTCGCTGATTTTCCATGTAATGTCCCACTTGCCCTCCATTCAGTTGTGAATTCTCTATGTAATAAACTTAATAAGTTATAGCGTAATGAAAATTGCATAATTAGATCTGGACCACCCTGTACATAATATGAGAAAAAGATAACAGCAATAAACATTTTGCACAGCTTTTTCACAGAATACAATCATATTAAGTGTTGCTCATACACATAAAACATGCCTCATACACCTTCATTAATAATAATAATAATAATAATAATAGATTTTATTTATATCGCGCTTTATATTTAACAATCTCAAAGTGCTACAAAATAAGAATAAAATTAACAAACAAAAATCTATAGAAATAATTTAACAAAAGCCTTTCTAAAAGATAAGTTTTAGGCTTCGTTTGAAGGCATCAATCGACTGTGGGGCTCTCAAGTAGTCGGGGAGGGAATTCCACAGCCTCTGCGCCACGAAGAAAAGGCTCTATCACCCATACTGCTAAGTTTAGTTCTGGGAACTTGAAGAGTGTTGGTATGCACAGAGCGGAGGGTGCGTGAGGAAGTATGAGGGATAAGGAGTTCCTGTAAATACAGTGGAGCAAATCCATAAATGCACTGATGGGTAAGGAGGGAAACCTTGTACTCAATTCTAAGTGGTACAGGGAGCCAGTGAAGGGTTTTCAAGATAGGAGTGATGTGGTCATGCTTTCGCACCCTCATCAGGATCCTGGCAGCGCTGTTCTGAATGTACTGGAGTCTCTGGATACTCTTGCCAGGAATCCCAATGAGGAGCGCATTACAGTAATCCAGCCTGGATGAGACAAAGGCATGGACAAGCCTCTCTGCATCTGCCAGGGTAATTGTTGGACGGAGTTTAGCAATGTTCCTGAGATGGTGAAAAGATGACTTACAGAGATGTTTAATGTGGGTGTCAAAAGTTAGTTGAGAATCCATTTTAACACCCAAGTTTGTAACAAATGTAAAAAGAGGTATCTTTTTTCCAGAAAAGGTGATACTGGTGATGGTAGTGGAACGAAGCTGGTGTGGTGTGCCAACTAAAATGGCTTCTGTTTTAGATCTGTTTAGCTGAAGGAAGTTGAGCCTCATCCATGCCTCTATTTCCTCCAAACAAATAGTCAGTGTAGATGTTGGCAGAGGAGCAGTAGAGGAGGTGGGAGTAGTCCTAAGATAAAGCTGAGTGTCATCGGCATAACAATGAAAAGAAAAACCATGTCTGCTAATGACACTTCCAAGGGGGAGCATATTAATGATGAAAAGGATGGGGCCCAACACAGAACCCTGTGGAACACCACAGGTAACATTATGGGTGTGAGATTTTGCGCTGCCAAGTGCGACATACTCAATTCTACCGGTCAAATAAGATGTAAACCAATTTTGAACAGTTCCTGAAAGTCCAAGGGTGTATTGCAAACGGTGAAGAAGAATATTATGATCAATTGTGTCAAAAGCAGCTGTCAGGTCAAGGAGAATGAGTAAAGAAGGAGAACCAGTATCTGCTGACATCAGAAGGTCATTTGTGACCCTGACCAGAGCTGTTTTGGTGCTATGGCCAGGGCGAAAACCAGACTACATTATACATTATGACATTATACATTACATGACTGAAATAGATATTTTTGTTATAGATAATAAAAATATATAATGCATTGGACATAATGTGCATGTAAGGTGAGTTGTTCATGCCTTGACACTACACATAGCACAACAATTATACAATTATACACATTGCATTTATGGATAACACAAGCATGATGCAACTTGTGTAATTTATGCACTTCCAATATGCATAAGATGTCATTAAAACATGGCACACTTACGGATTACGCACCCACACAAACTGTGCTTTTGGAGACAAACCTGCATTATTCATTCCTGTTTTGAATGCATGACTATGATAAACACTTCTTTGATGGATAAGATGACTGCCGTGTATAAACTGCAGTCATGTAATTAGAAAGAGCAGTGTATATTGCAGTCATGCCATTATCCATATAGACATTGAACTTATAGATACTGTAACTTAACAACAATACACATTACACTTATTAAAATGACTACAGCACAAGCTATTCCTATAGATAACACATCTGCAATGCACACTTCTTTTATGGATAACACGACTCCCTTATAATTCTTATGAATACTATGAGCTCATCATACGTAAAGCAGCTGCATAAAGGAAGTAGGAGACATAACTCATAACACAAGCAAATTACACTTTAAGCAAATTGCCTTTTGCTGTTTAGTTATGAGTAACAGGACTACTTTGATCAATATTATGAGTGTATTAAAACACTGCCCGTATAAGTGACAATGCCCTTATATATATATATTAGTAATTAGAGTACGCCATGCCCTAATCTTAGATAAAATACTAATGCATTACTCCATTCTGTTGCTGCCCAAGCACATAACACAAGTACATTATGTGTATCCCTGTTCATGACACAACCACATGGAGCTCTGCCATTACTTATAACACCAAATATATTCTGTTCTGCCCTACACAAAGACAAGTGCTTACACTAAGTTCTTATATGGCAAGTGAGTGCTTTACACTCTACCTTGCACAAAACACATCCTGCACTTGTCCATATTATAAGCACATTACACAATGTTTTTAAACATAATGCAATCAGGTTCAATTTACTGTTGTATAGCAATACTAGAAGTATTGTCAAGAATGCAGTGAAATTCTTCGGTGCATGTCTAACCACCATGCAGCATGTTGTCAGTCTCTGATGCAATTATAAACAAGATTTTTTTAAAAATACATAGTGCCATAGGGGCGGCACGGTGGCGCAGTGGTAGCGCTGCTGCCTCGCAGTTAGGAGACCCGGGTTCGCTTCCCGGGTCCTCCCTGCGTGGAGTTTGTATGTTCTCCCCGTGTTTGCGTGGGTTTCCTCCGGGCGCTCCGGTTTCCTCCCACAGTCCAAAGACATGCAGGTTAGGTGGATTGGCAATTCTAAATTGGCCCTAGTGTGTGCTTGGTGTGTGGGTGTGTTTGTGTGTGTCCTGTGGTGGGTTGGCACCCTGCCCAGGATTGGTTCCTGCCTTGTGCCCTGTGTTGGCTGGGATTGGCTCCAGCAGACCCCCGTGACCCTGTATTCGGATTCAGCGGGTTAGAAAATGGTTGGTTGGTTGGTTAGTGCCATATAAAGCACTTCACTTATGTACAGGCTCAGCAAAGCTTTTAAATTTTATAACTAAAATTTGATAACAGTAAAATATTAAAAGATACAGTATATATGCATAAATAAAACCATATTAATTGTTAAACATATTAAAATCACATCAGTATAATGTCCCAGTATTGTAAGAAGTAAGATATGGCTAGATGACAGTAGAAGAGAAGAATATAAAAACCTTCAGTTATCTGTGTTCTGGAGGAAATATCTTTATGAGGCATCATAACACAAGAGCGTCGCTCATGGTCATTACACTTAAGATGACCACATTTCACACTGTTACACGGGATAATGTGAATGCATTATGCACCACTTTAGAACTTAACACTAGCCCATTAGACACTACTGTCACTCATAACGCATGTACTGGATGTACTGTACATTTCACCCTGTCGTTATTACCCACCCTTGTAGCACATCTTCATTACGCTTTCATTAATTACAAGTCACAAATGAATTAGACACAGCCCTTACCTCTAACACAAGTTCATTAAACACGGCCCTTCAACTTACACAAGTACTCACACCCTGTTCTTTTACATGCCATGTGTTACACACTGTCTTAACACAGAGTACAAGTCCTTTATACCTTCTTTTTACACTTAAATAGATGCTTTGTAGAGTTTTTGAAACAACTATGAATGAGTGTTTATTTTAAACTCTTACTTCTTTGCTTAAAAGTTCATTCATCTTTCAGAGGCTATTTCACTTCCTTAATTGCATCAGTAAGCAATATGCTGAAGTTCACTTTCATGGCCTAGCATGGAGTTGTTCCAACTTGTAACCCTACAAGGCCTCCATGGCACGTGCAATAGCACACTGGTCACACTGCGTAAGTGTAGCTTGTAGGAAGCCTGTCATCATGCTATTAATTAAGAAGAAAAGTAGTGAAATGCACTTTAAAATTCTTAATCAAATAAGCAGATATTCTTATTGTTCTATTACAGAATTGCATAGGTTACATCAAATACCAGCAGACATCAGGTTCAGTACTGAAACAAACGTTGATCTGTTGGGCTCCACTCCTGGGCATCACCAAAATAAAGCTCTGTTTTTCACTTGTGTCTTTGGTAATGTTGACTTTTCACTTGATTGCTGGTAAATGCAGCATAGCAGAAGCCTCGCCACTCTCACTTTTATTTACCAGTAAAATCAGCATTTTGCTTTGATATTGATGAAGCGAGATCAGGTTAACTTTGCTCACACCTATCATCATTCATCAGCCTCTGTGCAGAGTGCCTTCAAATAATGTGAATCAGCATCTCCCCAGGATATGGAGGGGTTATGAGGAGAGCATTGCCAAGAAAGATAAGCAAAAGCGTGTGTATTTCACGGAAATCAAATTAGCAGAGACTCATGAAGAATAACATCAATACAAAATTAATTATTTTACCTGAAAAGACAAAAGAGTGAAGTACTGCACTTAATTGTTCAAGGGTGGAAGTGAGATGGAGCGGTTTTGTTCATTCATTACTACATATCATTTTCCAGTTAATCTCCTATTTTAAATAAGCAGCCCCCAATACACCAGTGTGGCATGCTCTACCTTGCTTTTGATGTGACAGCTCTGCCATCGTCTCCCGTAGAGTCCTAGTGAGGGCTGTGCCCCAGGAGACTGGACTTCAGTGCCTCAGAGTGCCCTTCAGCTCACAGTAGACCTCTTTGTTGGCAGTCTGGCTGTGAGAATAAGGGTCAGTGATGCATGCACGTGTTCAGTGAGCTGTCAGCTGGGGGGCTAGCGATTGAACAAGTGCTTGTTATTGTTACCATGTGATCCCCTTCAATCTTACTAAATCACCTTTCTGGTAGAGAACAACTCAATATTAAAAATTAAGATGCAGGCATCTGATGGCGCATTTGGTCCTATTTAGTATCCACAGTATAATTAGCCCACAAAAAACTGAACTATGTATGTCTAGTAGTTTATTCACATATAGTACTCATAACAGTTAAAGTCCAAACCTTTTTTTTAACATGTCATTCAATGTCATAAGGGTGCACTTTATGCCTTGCAAACTTTGTTTCCCGGGAGTATTCCACATGCTTATCTATTTCCCACCCACTACCCATAAATACTCCTTCCTTTAAGGAGTCACAGTAGTTAACTTTAACTTCCCTAGGCTATACATAGGGGCTCTAAGACTCTTAAAATGATTAAAAAATCCACTGTTAAAGTATTAACCTTTTCATGCTTCTCAGGATTTTATAATAAATAACTTGAAATTGCTCAAAATGATAATCAGAGGTTATTCAATTTATGATCACGTTGTTAATCTGTCAATTTTTCTGCTTAGGCCAGTGTAGTATTATCTATATTGTCATAGTTAATACTGCTATTCCTGAATATTTTTATTTGTAATGGGCAAGCAGCTGAGAGAAACAATCCAAGAGGTGCAACTGGAGTGCCAATGCCATTCAGTCATCGCTGTTAATAGGAAAGCTCAGAAATACACAGGTGGATGAGGATATGGTGGGTAATAGACAAGCTTTTGGGCAAATTTAAATTTGTGTGGCTCAAGGACAATGTCTCTGATGTAGATGTTAGCTGAAGAAGTTCTGTTTCCTTTTCTCTTCACTCTGTACACCTCAGACTATAACCCAAGGTCATCACTTGCAGAAATTTGCAGATAATTCTGTACTTATGTTGTGTATTGATAAGGGGGATGAGACAGAGTGTAGGAGTCAGGTGGAGACCTTTGGTTCTTGGTGCAGAAAGAATTGTCTGCAGCTTAACATAACCAAGGAACTGGTTATTGACTGTTGCTATACCATGTCACTATTTATAGAGTGGATACAACGGTGGTGAATTTCTACAAGTACTTGGGAGTCCACATCAATGACAGGCTGGACTGCTCTCATAACACAGAGGAACTAAACAGAAATGGTTAGAGCAGGTTCTTTCTTTCGTAGGAGACTGCGTTCCTTTAATGTGGGTAGTGACATCCTTCACATACTCAACAACTTTGTGATGGCCAGTGTACTTTTTAGTCTTGTAGTAGAGTGTGTGGGGCTGATAACTTCACAAGAGAGGCCCAATGGGATAATTAAAAGGGTAGGCTCAGTTATGCAAACATTTGAGCCTCATAACAATCATTTCCCTTTTTAAACTTCCAGTAAAACAAGTTTATTTAGAAATATTCATAAACTTAGAGACATTGGGATTACTGCTTTTCCACCATAAATAAAGATTGTGCAATGGCATAAAACATTCAAAATATTGAATGCAAACACATTTTAATATTCAAACTATGATCATGACAATATAACTTTATTATAACTAGTGGGCTTCACCCCCCGCTCACTTCGCTCGCCAACCCCTGTGTTTGGTTTTCCGGATACACATTTTTAAGATTTTTGTTTCTTTGAATTGTTGCTATTTCGTTAGTTTCACTTTTATTTCAGAATTTCTGTAAAAACAATATTTGGAATCTTTGGAGTTCCAATATGCTGAATCTTTTAAATGAGGTCAGTGAGACATGTGTTTAATGACTTTGTACCATAATTCAGGATAGGTTTCTCTGTCTGGAATTTTAGCACAGACAAAACCATGTTTTTGAAATTCTCTGACTTAAATTTCAAGGCCTTACAATATTTACATACTTCTGACATATCACCTATGTCATATATTCAGTCTCTATTCGCTTGTTTGTTATTTCTCCGAGTAATGATCTCTCTTTTTTTGCACTAATGCGATGTTTACTTTCTTTGTTTTGACACTGTCGTTTTTTTCTGCTTTCATATTCTGTATCTTGCTCTGCATCTGCTTCACGCTCACATCTTTTTTTGTCATTTGAATTCCAGTTTTCGTTATCTCTAACCTGATCTGCATGTGTTTGGCCCCCTTGTTTTTTAACCTTTTTATGACGTTTTACTTTGTTTTCTACTCTGTCTTTTATTTCTGACCTCGCTTTGTCCTGCTTTTATTTCAATGACACCTGGGGCCTCATGTATAAACGGTGCGTACGCACAGAAATGTTGTGTAAGAACTTTTCCACATTCAAATCACGATGTATAAAACCTACACTTGACGTAAAGCCACGCACTTTTCCACGGTACCTCATACCTTGTCGTACACAAGTTCTCCGCTCAGTTTTGCAGACTGGCGGTACCCAGCGTTAAAGCAATGCTACTGTTCCTGTGTGGTTACACCTTATTTTCCTGACGCGGCTTTATAAATACACCGAAACTAACCGCATATTGTTTATTAGTGTAATGCATCTGATTGTAATTAACTTGTAACAATATAATGGTCCACAGAATGGTCAAACTATTCTAAATAACATAACTGCTTTAGCGTTGTTACTCTCTTCTTCTTCTTCTTCTTCTTCTAGCTCCTCCCGTTAGGAGTTGCCACAGCGGATCATCTTTTTCCATATTTCTCTCACTGCACCACTCGGAGTATTTATATCACTGTATCTGAGTGTGAATCACAACAGCAGCTGATCGGAAAGGGAATTATCGATATACAGCTTTAAGGACACGCTGTCTCAACCACTGCAAAACGTTTTAAAGCCTTTCCTGTACGGACCTCGCGGTTCAGAAGAAGTTTCATCCCAAGAACTGTAAATGCATTCCATCAATTGCACCTTGTAGAACTGTTTGTACTTATAAGTACAATCACCCCACTGTAAACTTGCACTACAGTTATAATATCGCACAACCTGAGCCACTTTATAAAGCGCGTATTTACATATGATGACAATATCATTTTTAAGGTGAAATGCAGCAAAATATGTTTATTGAATTATACAGATAAAACTTTAACTTCATTTAAATAATCTATATTCTTCACTGGGAGTGTCGTTAAGGATAGAATAATTAAACATGTACTACGAAGATATTTCAATGTTCTTTAAACGTTTTGAAGAATCGGCGCTAAGCTTACAGATGGCTTAACTTCTATTACAGAGCAGATTGTATGGCGATCAGTTACTTGGAGAAAGAAAAGCAGTGACTGCAGTGACGGCTACGCCAATATATATTGAATATAAAACAGAAAGAGAAAATAACAACACAGCTGAAAACGCAGCAACAAATTTCGGCAAAAGTTAAATTCTTGTGTCATGAGCACGAGGCGGCTATGCAGTGTCTGCAATGGACGTAGCCTTCCACCGTGCATAAGCTACCTTACTGACGGGTGGGCGAAGGAGCCACCGATTCTTCCTCTGCCCAGTGCCACCATAAGCCTAGAGCCGCCCCTGAGTACTGCTGCAATAAATTATTTCATCGAAGTGAAACACATGTTTAATAACGTGCTTTAGCTCCTATCATCATGAAAATGACATCACGTATACATCTCAGTATTTTAGTTATTCAGAGAGCTGTAATATCATGAATGTAATGGATTCTGTGTCCAGTTGGAAGAAGAGAGCCGGTTTAAAAAGCAAGTAGTGATTCACACACATAGAAGATTAAATACAAAACAAAGCATTTAACGTGCTACTTTAATTACAATGTGATTTGAGAAACTGGTTAATTAAACGATTTTAAGATGAAGTTTATGATGTTCTACTTTAATGACAAAATAAACTACGTGATTAAAGTGGAAATGTCGAGATTGAAGTTGACATTTCGTGCTTTTTCCCCACTGTGTGCCTTTTTTCTCTGTACCCTAATAAGCTTTCATATGACACTCAGACAGTGGGCATACAACTCGGCCTTTCACGGCGACTTTGATATGTGACTTCTTTTTTATTTCCGGCACTGTGCGATTTGTGAATGTGAGCTTTCAAGTTTCTCCAACACTCTGTGTCACTCGATCAACTTTCTTTTGTTGATTATACCACGGTTTATTTGAACAAATACAGTAGTATGTTTTTCCTTTGCCTCCACTTGGTATTCGCTGAAATTCTTATATTTTCCCTTGTGCTTTTCCCATTGTCTTTTCACAGAAGGCTGCGCTTAAGGGCGATTTATATTGATTTGCATATTCAAAGAGGCGTAATTCTGGGAGGAGTTGGGGCGTAACATAAAGCGTGCACGAGCGTTAGTTTTCACGCTGATCGGGATTTATGTAGCGGAAGAACGTGGAAGTTGGAGTACGCACAGATTCCTGCATCTGGATTTTTCTGTGCGTAAGCACATTTCGGCTTTTGTGCTTACGCCATGTTATAGTGCGAGTTCTACGCACGCCGTTATACATGAGGCCCCTGGTCTTTGGTGATTATTTTCCCTTTTTCGAGTAATAATTTCCGTTTGTTTGCGCTACTGCAATCTTTACCTTCTTTTTTTATACTTTCTAATTTTCCTACTTTCATATTCTTTAACTTTCTCCAGATGTGTATCGCACCGTTTTTTTTGAGCCTTTCGAATTCCACTGCTTTCATAATCTCTAACCCACTCTGCATGTGTATAGCACTAACGTTTGTGAATGTCTTTATGAAGTTCTACTTTGTCTTTAACTCTCTCTATTTTAATTCTGAGCCTGATTGGACATGCTTTTTTTCAGTTCCACTTTTTTCATGCTGATAATTACTTTCTTTATTTTCTGAATTTGCACCTAGATTATTCTTTTTAATTTTTTGCTCTTTTTTCTCTCAATTTGCTTTTGAGTTTCGTTTCTCCACGTTGCTTTCTTCTTCGCTTAGTCGTCGACATTTCATTTATAACGTATTGTCCTTATACACTTTATATGCGCTGAGACCCTGGATCTGTGTGTGCTCAAATCCTTCACACGACTGAATGTTTTGCCGCCCGTGGTCTTATTTCATATTGATTGTAAGCAGGACGTGTCTTGCAAGAATCTCATGTTCTACGTCATCATGAGATGGTCCTAGGTCTACCTTTTGGCACAAAGTCTCATGTTTAAGGTCCCCGCGAGACGCTCCGTGGCCATTCTCTTTCGTCTCTAGGGTCTTTTAAGTGTCTTCCGTGATCTTAAAGTGAAGATCACATCTCGTCTCCCGTCTTTCTCTCCCAGTATTTTTTTTATAGTCGAGAGATGGGATTTTTTCTTTAATTTATTGTCTATTCTGGGAAATTCTTTTCCCTGTAGATTTTTTATTCTATAGAACATTTATTTTACTCTAAAAGTTTTCCTGAAAAGTGTAAAGTTATTTTGCTTTTAACTGTTATGCCATTTTGTTTAATAGAGGCCATTGCTAGTTTCCATTGTTAGCATTACTCATTTCCATTACAATTGCACTCAGCATTCCTTGGCAATGAGCTACAAGTGACATCATCAATGCAACCATATATACAGACCAGTATCCAGTTCTCCATTTATCTAGGATACAGTGAGGAACTGCATGCAAATCTGTTTAAACTTTTTTTTTTGGAATCATGATTTTTGATGAGTGTTTTGGGCTCTAATGATAGATTGATTGATTTCCCAGTATGAATTCCCAGTATGTTGAGGCCACATGTATAGCACATGCTTATGCGTTGAAATGTGCATGAGCCAATTTTTACACAAAAGACTAGATTTATAAAACATAAACTTGGCATGAAATTTAGCTTAATGTTATTGCAAATTTTGACCATCCATGAGTCCAGATTTGTTTGGTATTGGCATTTTAGCAACTTCAGGTGGCAGGGCAACATAGTGAACAGAAAATCTAAAAAAGTGTCAGTCACATTCCGATGTTCTTAAACTAATGATATCACAGGCAATCAACTTGATCTGTCAATACAGCGGTCTTCAGTGTCGGTAATAATGGCTAATGCATACGCTTAATGTTAATTGGTATGTCATAAAATAGGCTGTATTTTGTACATAATGCTATTTGATAAAATTAAGGGTTCAATCAAACCACCTCACAACATTGGCTATTCAGATACATTTGAGCATTGCATATTATTTCTATATTAACTTAGCAAAAACACTTCTAGTTTACAAAAGCATATTCATCCTTCATCGTATCATGTGTACAGTCAATTGTGCTGATTACAATCACAGTAAATTTCCTCTTGTTCTGGGACTGCTTGCTCTTACCTTGAGGAAATTGGGTGTATCTGTGTTGCATCTTAATTATACTGTCCCATACATATAGCAACAGGATGACTGTGAGAGTCCTGACTGGTCAGCCATTTCATGCTGAAAAGCACTGCAGCTGTAAAAAGCTGTAATGGAAAGGGGATTTCTTGATTTCTGCATCATGGTCTCAGCTTCAATTCTGCACACAACTCCAACAGGACAGCTCTGGGATGTCTAACTTGGCTTTTAAGCTAGTGATCGTCATTAGCCAAAAAATCATTGCAGATCCTGAAAGCTGTCTTTTTGTGTGGCCTGCCATTGGTGAGATCTTCCAAAAGAGTGAATGTTGCCTTTGCCAATCATGTCGTACAACACACAGACAGGTGACAGTGGGTAATTCCTCAGAGCCTTTCTCCTCACTCCACTCACCAACCTGCAAGTGCCACAAGGTAGGAAATATAATGAAAGTCAACCCCATATGTGGTTGGTGATGGAATGAACTACTGGTGCATTTAAAAGTAGTTGGAGTTTTTTGGACTTGTCAAATAGCACACTGCTGTATAGTCCCATATACTGTAGGTCTCTTGCACTATGGTGGCTTGTGCAGTACTGCATTACACAGAGCAGAAACACGGACTGCCTCTGCCACCTGAATTAGGACAGGATAAGAACATGGTTGGCCCAGAGGACATCATTGAAATGGCAGTTCAAAGATGTTTAGATGTATGATTTAGTTGAAGAGACTTGTTTGTATTTCAACATTGACATTTACTTGATATTTTTCTTTATAAGTTCAATAGGAATATTCTTAATATCTTGTAGTTCTTTGCATACAACGTATTTCCTTTTATGTACACACACTTTCCCTGTCCACTCAGCTGCCCCCACTTGTGATCTGTGACTCACACAGGGAGACTAGTGAAAGAGTCCACTTTAGTCAGTAATGCCTCAGGTTCACATTCATTGAAGTTTTGTTTTCTGTGTTCTGCCATGGTTTGTAGTGAAGACATCACTCAGGAACATGGCCAGAGCTATATGGTTATTAGATCATGAATATTCAGAAAGGGTGTTTTTTAAGCTCTACATAGTGTTACACATGTGTGCCTGGGGATCAGCTACAAGGCTTAAGTGAGGTAAGCGATACCACTCAGAACTGAGAGGAGGTGCTGACATTAACTGACCGTTGTACTGAGAAAAGCCCCACTGAAAACTGACCCTACCTACAGAGCCTTCCAGTCGAGACCAGATAAAAAGAGGTATCTCTAAAAAGGGGCCTTTCATTTTGGACCCAGATTCCAAAGTGGAATGACCTTTCAGACTTCCTGAAGCAACCAAGATAATATTGAAATCCATTGTAAAGGCTTGATTGGCAAAACCTCTGTTCTGTTTAATTTAACAACAGTTTTCTTATTTTTCTTACATTAAACAGGGTTGTACAACTGCCTCCTCAACATATAGAGCATTGTGGGCTCCCTGACATTGCCAATGGTTACTAGTGGGATGTGGCAGAGAGTAGCTAAAAGTGCTTGCACAACTGCATAGTTTTTAGTTGATTTGAGTTGATTATAAAGGAACTTGCCTTGGTAAGTGGCGTGTTTACAGTTTTATGGATCTGATTTTTTGTGTGTTTGCAAGTTTTGTCTTTTGAGCAAAAGCAAAATTTTATTATGGAATCTAAGCAACTTTTACACATGACACCTTGGTCCTTCCTCATTAAAAACATTTCTGTCTCTCCTTTGAGTCTGAAGCATTTTAATATGTCTGCTTTATTTTTAACTATTGTAAACCTTATTTTGGAACTTCTCCTGGCAATGGGGCAATCATTCTTTTGTCATGAGTATGTACTGTTGCTATTTCTTGTTTGGATCATGTGACAAGGAAATCACATGACCGGTTGTGTCATCATACTTATATCAGATTGTAGTGCAGACCTTCTGGCATCCTGGCATTGGATCCCTTTTTTATTTAAACATAGTGAAAGCTTGCAAAAAGACTTCAGCAATAGCACCTATTGCTTTTTTCCCTGAATTGGATTGTGATTTGCCTTTGAAGATAATTCTTGTTTGGTTTTCCCAATTCTCAGACCCAAACCTGCTATTTCTGACTACGCTATAGTCTGCTCCTTTAAGCATTTTCATCTCCCTGTTGACTTTATTTTTCTACTGCCTCTGGGCACTTGCTTTCTTTGAGCAAGATTCTAAAATCTATAGGCTTTACAAATATGGTTGATAGCCTTAACCCAAGTTTTGGTTTTCTGCCAGTTTTTATTCATCACTGTTGTTTCTTTTAAATGACTTATGATAAGGAATAATAAAACAATGAGGAACTACACACTATAGAAGCACTTTCAATGAATTGTTCCCTAATCTTTAATTCTGGGTTTAAGTAATGAAGGTTTGAAGGATGAGACAACCTTCAAGGATCTTTCCACTCTGTGATTTCTTGTGCCATAATTAGTCCTAGGGCTGCTTTAAGTTGGCTCTTTGAATGTGCCCATAACACATCACCTTATTGCCTTTAGTTGTCTACATGCTTTTATGCCAGCATTGTGCTTTACTGTTTTCTTTGTGTTTTCTAAAGTCACTGAATCTGCAGGCATGATTTGTACTTAGAGTGCACACCATCTTTAATCTTCTGCTTTTCCATATTATTTTTTGATCTTGGCTGTACACATTGGTTATAGTTTTGTACCATTTTATTGTCATAACCTGACTTTTCATCATTTGCTCAACTAAATAGAATAATCCAGCACCATTCATTTCCTAAAATACAACACATACAGTTGTGTCCTTTTAAACTTTAAAATAGTACCAAAACACACCAGAGCCATAGAAGGAAACAATACAGTTTAATACATCAAGACCAGCCAAATCTGCTGCTACGCAATATACTGCATTTATTTTTATTTGGCCTGTTTGAAAAGCATAATTTATTGACACAAACATTTCTTTGCAAAACTGACTAGAAGTCTCATTTATGTATTCATTTTAATGACAAACACATAAACAAACTTCAAATCTTAACCACACTTAGCCCTTGGCTTGTGCTCTGCTTTATATGTGCTGATGTCATATTTGCAGATTTGCAGATTTATGGCTAATTAGATGTGCAAAGAAATTATTTGTACTTTTTATTTCATCTGAATGTTCTGAACCAGCTTAATTTTGATTATAAACATAAGCAAATCAAATAATTTCCACTGGACTGCTTATGTCAGTTTATTTAAGCATTTCTCCCTCCAAAGACACTCACCATCTTCCCTTGAATTTTTCATGTGTATCGTCACATGAAATGTTGTGTGAGGGCATCTGCCTTCTGACCATAAAGTGATGCAGGTTGTTATAGCGATCAAGGTCTGAAGCTGGTTGTCATGGCAATGGAAGAAAACAGTCAGGTATTAGATCCTCAGACCCAAGTAAAAGTCAGCTTCCATTTTCTTAAGTATGCCATATCCAGCATGCTAATTGCATCACATCAGTCACAGTTTCCTTTTGGCAATAGTGAGGTGAAGCGGAAAATTAAAAGATTGTTATAAATGATGGGGAAAGCCCTGAAATTGTGTCAGTGGGAGCTCAAAGTGCACCAAAGATGAGCTGACTCAGTGCTTTAGAACTGCTAATAGAAATTTTTTTTTTCCTGTAATCATTCATTCTGGCTAAAAGAAAACAAGAATGATTTCTCAGTTTGCTTTGCGTTTGGCATTTTTCCATTATTTTATTATTATTATTGAATTTTGTATGGCTAAGTGGGGAACACTCTAACATCATAGATCCAGCGTACTGAGTGAATCCCATGCCTAGTTGTTGCCTGTGTTGAGTTTACTCATTTGCCCACTGTCTGTGATTTTTTCACTTGGTTCTCCAGTTTCACTTCCAAATCACCAAAGAAGTTCTGAGTAAATTTATTGTCGATTTCAGGATGACCCTGTAATTGCTTCTATGACTGTGATGGACTGATGCACTCTCCTGGGGTCTCATTTATAAAACATTGCTTTCATTCAAGCTTAAAAATATGCATATAGCAAAAAAAAAAGTGCATATATCAGAAAAATCTAATTTATAAAACCTGGCATATGCACTTATAATGAGCATACATGAATGATACTCCGTCTAGTTGCCACCCTGAAACAGTCATACAAGGAACATGCTAATCAACCTCATACATATATAATGAACAGATTTTCCTGTAAGGTGGGCTATTGGCAACAACAGAGAAGAGAGGCCAAATTAAATTAATCATGTGTTGATTCAGGCCACTGAGCCATGATGTTTATCAATTTCATCTTGTCATCACAGATGACTTGTGCATTAATGGAATGTTACTGGTTACGGTTAACAAAAACAGCATCATTCTCACAAGGTGCCCTTATTGGAATATGAGTGCAGTAAATTGCCTCAATTTCATTAGGTAAAATGGATACTGCTTCAAATTAATTTCAAAGAGAATGGCTCTTGAAAGCCTTAATGGGCTCATAAGCCAGTCATCATCATGGGCAAAAAAAGCTTATTCCCTTCTTATTTGACCATTTATATACTCCTCAGGCAGCGCCAAACAAGCCATGTTGTGTCAAACCAATAAACTTTGAATAGGCTATAGAGCCTGAAATTTAGAGCTTTCTTTACACATAGAATGAGTCACTCCTGGGCTTTTAATGCACATATTTATTGACAACAAGGGATTGCATTGGTTTTTAATCCTGAGGAATGACAAGTAGCTCATATAAACAGAAAAAAAAACAAAACAAAAATAAATCAGTGCAAATATGCAGCATTGGCCCTCTTAAAAAGCAACTACAATAAAGAATTTACTTCATATTCATTACTTTTGAGGTTTAATATGTTTAGCACGAAAACACACATCATAATAATATATCAGTGATATGAATTATCATACACATGAATTGCCATTTAGTTTTTGCAGCATTTTCCTGCTTTATTAAGGATGTCATCATTTCCCACTTTGTCATAAATGTTGCATGTGGATGGATCAGAATTTGTGTAAATATATGCAAGTTCTCCTGACAAGTTTTCTTTTATAAATTGACTTTTGCAGTGAAAGTTCAATTTTTGTGTGTATGCAAGATTTATAAATTTGATCTCTGAGCTGCCAAGATGAGCTCAGGCACTGTGTGACCCTTAGTTAGATTTAAAAATGTTGTGTTGTTTACAGTATATCACAATATATTTCTTTAATTTTTGCTTCATTTTAAGGAAAAGAGAGTTTTTAGCTAGTTAAAGCTATAAAGTTAATTCTACTCTAATATTTATATATATAAAATATATGTTGTGTTGTATGAGTCACAAACTTGCACGAGGGAGAAGGAGGTGAGTCCAGGTTTCTGAAAAATCAGGAGTATTGTTGTCAAGACAAGAATAATTGTAAGTAAGTTTCAAGTGGAAGTTGTCAATTCAGCACTCAAAACACACAGCATGCAAGTGGTGACACTGATAGAATAGATCCCATTTTAAGATTAAAAGAAAAGATTGCCTTCCTTAGAGAGAAGATGGAAATTGAGTGCAAGGCCAGGTCAGCAGGCGATTTTAAATGTTCCCCACATCAACCATATTGGGCGACAGACATGTTATATGGTGAGCCTGCGAACTTGTAGTTGACCCGGCAGCGGATAACCAACTCCTGACTGTTTTAATAGACATTTCAGACTGCAGTGCAGATGTAGGATGCCGAGATCTCACAATATATAATATATCTATTATATAAAAAAAAAATCTTGGGTCGAGATGTTATCATCTTGGAGGGACACTTTGACTTCATGCAAGACTAGACATTACAACCTTAGGAAGCAAGAACCATGAGACGGTGACTTTTGCACGTCACGCTCTACTTACAAACAATTTAAAACAAGTTCACGGATATCTAACCACCACTCACATCTACAGTTATTCCCAGTTTCAGATAAAAAGTAACCGCGTCAGATCCCTAGGGCGGTAGTATGTATCGTGATCGTGACTGAGAGAATAAAAGTGAAAAAAAAAAACGTTAACTTTTACAAGTTCTATAAATGTACACCATCTGTTACAGATGCAAACCAAATGTATGTGTATACTGTATAATCTATACTAATAAAAGGCAAAGCCCTCACTCACTCACTCACTCACTCACTCACTCACTCACTCACTCACTCACTCATCACTAATTCTCCAACTTCCCGTGTAGGTAGAAGGCAGAAATTTGGCAGGCTCATTCCTTACAGCTTACTTACAAAAGTTAAGCAGGTTTCATTTAGAAATTCTGTACGTTGCATGCTCAAGAGTAAGCTCAGCGCACAGCATGGTCATATTACAACCGGAGGGCTGAAATGACAATGTGGTATACAAAGAGATCCTTAACAAATAATTATTGGTATATTTTCCCTCAGTTTAAAAAGGTTTAATTTTCTTCTTAATAAAAATTTTAAGGCAGTACTTCGCCGCTGCGAAGCGCAGGTATTTTGTTAGTATTAACAATAAGAGCAGCTCACTACTGAAAACAGCAGTCGGAATCGAACTGGGGACTCTTGATTACAAGTCAGCAAATCTTACCGCTATGCAACGGAAGCTGTTGTCTTTTTCTTGAACCTTTTGTGAAAGTGTTTATTTGATGTTTGGACTTCAGGCTTTATACATTATATAGTATATGGCTACATATTGTCATTTACTACTAAAATATGAAAAAACACTTTTTTTTCAGCACTTCACTCCCAGATAATCAAAGCATGAGCTGGGAGAACTTTGTGCACATTCTGCGGCGGTGGGGTGATGGAGTAGTAGGCTGCTTGCTGCTTGTCTTTATTAGCACATTTACAGGACAAAAGACGCTGGTGGAGAGGTGCGAACGGATTTAAGGTGGGCCGGATCTATGAGTTTTTTCGTAGGCTCTGGTAACTCTAGTGTTAAACAACGACAAGTGAGGAACAGAACACGCAGCTCGCCAGGAGCAGCAGTAAGCCAGTAAATGATCTGACCGCTTCTGCTTAGCGTGCATTCAGCCCCAGCCCTCCCATCTCTCCTTACCCACCGCTCCCTCCACCCTTCTTCATAACTCGAGTGGCAGAGTTGCGAAGTGGCAAAAGGACAGCTGCTGTACAGGCTTTGAAATGATCGACACGCAGCGTGATAAGCAAAAAACGGTGTTCGCCAGCAGTAGCAGCAATGCCGATGGCATCTTCTTAGCATGCCTTCAGCCGCCTCCCCCTTCACAATGTGAGCAGCATTATACGTCCTGTGAGAAAGAGATTTAAGTATTGTTTTTACAAAAGTTTTAAAGTAAAAGTGAAAATAATGCATATGTAACAATTCCCATGAAAATAACAATCTCTTTAAATTGTATATCCAGTAAAACAATCCCAGGGGTGGGCAAGCAAGGCGAGCAGGGGGTGTATTTATTGTGGATTCCAAGGGCCGCTCCAGGTCCTCAATCACCCAACACAAAGGCTCAGACATGAGTATAAAAGCACAAAAAGTTTTTGTTGTGGGATGCTCTTTAGGTAAGTGTTTTCGACGTACCAAGCACTATACAGTGAAGCACAGCAATACTCTATCTTCTTCTCACAGACAATCATTCTTCTTTGTCACTGCCTTTACTCCACCACACAAGCGTTGTTCTCCTTTCTCATGAATCTGGCTCCTGGAGCAGTGCAGGCAGCTCCTTTTATGTGAAATCCAGGACTACTTCAGGTGTCCCATAACCATGGCCTGGGGGCATTTCCACGTCAGATTGGAGACCGACAAGGTAGGGCTCCTTAGACCCCACAGCTCCCATGAAATTCAACAGAGCTGAGATAAAGAACTCCAGTTTCCATGAAACCATGTGGGACTGCCACAACCTGAAGGACTGCCATCTATTGATTTGGAGGGAGAAGATGCCCTGTACATGCTTTTTTCCCTGGTCTTTCCTTTTTGAGGGTATCCCTTACAATATATACTGCTCAAAAGAATTAAAGGAACACTTTTTAATCAGAGTATAGCATAAAGTCAATGAAACTTATGGGATATTAATCTGGTCAGTTAAGTAGCAGAGGGGGTTGTTAATCAGTTTCAGCTGCTGTGGTGTTAATGAAATTAACAACAGATGCACTAGAGGGGCAACAATGAGATGACCCCCAAAACAGGAATGGTTTAACAGGTGGAGGCCACTGACATTTTTCCCTCCTCATCTTTTCTGACTGTTTCTTCACTAGTTTTGCATTTGGCTACAGTCAGTGTCACTACTGGTAGCACGAGGTGATACCTGGACCCTACAGAGGTTGCACAGGTAGTCCAACTTCTCCAGGATGGCACATCAATACGTGTCATTGCCAGAAGGTTTGCTGTGTCTCCCTGCACAGTCTCAAGGGCATGGAGGAGATTCTAGGAGACAAGCAGTTACTCTAGGAGAGCTGGAGAGGGCCATAGAAGGTCCATAACCCATCAGCAGGACCAGTATCTGCTCCTTTGGGCAAGGAGGAACAGGATGAGCACTGCCAGAGCCCTACAAAATGACCTCCAGCAGGCCACTGGTGTGAATGTCTCTGACCAAACAACCAGAAAGACTTCATGAGTGTGACCCAAGGGCCCCATGTCCTCTAATGGGCCCTAAGCTCACTGCCCAGCAGCATGCAGCTCGATTGGCATTCGCCATAGAATACCAGAATTGGCAGATGCACCACTGGTGCCCTGTGCTTTTTACAGATGAGAGCAGGTTCACCCTGAGCACATGACAGAAGTGAAAGGGTCTGGAGAAGCCATGGAGAACATTATGCTGCCTGTAACATCATTCAGCATGAGCAGTTTGGTGGTGGGTTAATGATTGTCTGGGGAGGCATATCCATGGAGGGTCACACAGACCGCTATAGGCTTGACAAAGGCACCTTGGCTGCCATTAGGTTTCAGGATGAAATCCTTGGACCCTATGCTGGTACAGTGGCTCTTGGTGCACGACAATTCCTGGCCTCATGTGGTGAGAGTATGCAGGCAGTTCCTGGAGGATGAAGGAATTGATACCATTGACTGGCCACCACACTTTCCTGACCTAAATCCAATAGAACACCTCTGGGGCATTATGTTTTGGTCCATCCAATGCCACCAGGTTGCACCTCAGACTGTCCAGGAGCTCAGTGATGCCCTGGTCCAGATCTGGGAGGAGATCCCCCACAACACCATCTTTCATCTCATTAGAAGCATGCACCGATGTTGTCAGGCATGTATACAAGAACACAGAGGCCATACAAAGTGCTGCGTACAATTTTGAGTTGCTGCAATTAAATTTTGGCAAAATGGACTAGCCTGCCACATAATTTTTTCACTCTGATTTTTGGAGCGTCTTTGAATTCAGGGCTCTGTAGGTTGATCATTTTCATTTCCATCAAATGATGTGGCATCCTTTCGTTCCTAACACATTACCCAGTCTATATCAGTATAGATATCCAGGAGGATTTCTTTTTCCCATTGAGATCTGATGTGTTTTCAAAGTGTTCCTTTAATTTTTTTGAGCAGTTTATATACATGTATACTGTATAACATCCACCCACCTGTTTTTTGTTGCCGGGCCCTCTTTTACAAAATCTATAGGTCATATTCTTAAGGCATAAGACTGTGAAATCTGTGAATTTCATTTTTAGCAAGGTTACTATATCTCTGTTTGTCCCAGAGTGAGTCACTTGTCCCGACAATAGTTTGGAAATATTTAGACATAGATACAGTATAATTGTGATTCCTTTAGTTTCTATAAAAAATATTGGAAATGAGATAATTAATGTAAAACAGCATTACATTTTCACTCCTACTTAATCCAATTACTGTATATTAAATCTATATTCAACAAAATACTTTTAATATAGCTTTTAACTTTACATTGTAGTCTTCCACAATATGGCCTTGGAAGCCTTTCTTTATTAAGCTGCAGGATCTGAGGGAAAGAATAAATATCACTGTGCTGCAAAAAATAAATAAGTCAAGCAACACTCCTTGTAGAAAGCTGGACTCTGGCTGACTTAAATGAGTCTACTGAGTAGTCCCTCCTAGGGCATTGTATGCAATCTGAAAGTGTCCATTATTTTGTAGTGTGCATTGAGGCATCTCTCATCTTATGCCCTTCTCATATACTTCTGTTCTTTTGATTCTGTTTTTAATGGCAAACAAGCTGACATCTGGTAATGTTAGACCATCCACCCACTAGACCTTATTTACCTTATGTGACTTTAGCTAGTTTGAAGAGAGCACAGCTGCAGGTATAGCGGAATTGTTTCTCTTTTTTCAGCAGTGTCTATTTGAAGCAGACCTTCATGAAATCCCTGAGTAGATACTTCATGTCACAGTGATTTTCACTTTCACCCTTGTATTGTTACCCATTCTTTATAAATTCAAGTATAGTCTTCAAGAACATTGTGTGCTGTTGTTTAAATGTTTTTTGCCCAGTTATTGGCTTAAACACTGCAGAATTGCCTGCAGTGCACATTGTATCATTTAATACATTTTTAGATGGACAAAGAAACTCTGATAAGTATCTTGTTACATGGAATGCGAAGAAGTGGTTATTGCTGATGAATAACAGCTCTAAAGACCTGGGTTCTGGTCAATGAATGGTTTTGGTGGTTTCACAGTTTTTCTCTGTCCGCTATTTATACAGACTCTCACATGGCAGATCTGATTAACTGACATCCTAAGATTCCCCTTGTATGAGTGAATGTGCAGCCTGAGAAGGTGTAGTGTCCTGTCTAGGTCTGATCCCTGATTTACACCCAGAGCTTCAAGAAAAGGTGACAGATCCTCACAAACATCTCAGGAAAGGCAAGATGGAGTAGGACAATAATAAATGTTTCGTTCCACGGATTATTTTGGTGAGCAGTAATACACCTGTTGGTCTCTTTTGCTCATGCAAGATAAAAAAGCAACTTAGTCAGGCTTGTTGCATCTTTATATAATTCCAGCATTTCATTGTGTTCTTTCCATCTATGCACAGAATATGTGGGTGCGTGACTTGGAGTCATCCTTTTATTATGTATAGTACAAAACTGTCTCCTAGCAACCATAACATATCTCACTAGCTATTTTGTGCTTATATTTATAAGGTCTGCAGATAATTTCTACACACTATATTTCATTCATCCATTTTTTAGCTTCATTATCTAGTTCAGGGTTACGGGGAGCCATCGATTAGCAGTCCATCACAAGGCATCTGAATTATACCGTCCACAAAAACTGTTCTGTCATTAGAATTGGTTTCAATTATTTTTTAATACTTTCATGAACAAACATCAATAAACTGCCAAAGTTTGGGGAGATTCCAGTTTGGAAGCCTGTACAGGATGTTGATGGCTATTGCTAACTGGTGTGACCCTTTAACATAATCCATTCTTTTGTGACAATCAATCTTTTCAGAAAGAATGGGCTGCTCTATTTAGGTTAACAGGAACATTTTTTTCCCAGTGGGTAAGTTTAAGCTATGATGGGCACTTGTAATGGCCAGAGAATTTTATCAGTGGTTTCGAGTAATGCTATAAGAGACTGTGGTGATGAAGCTGGAACAGAGATTTCAAATAAAACCTGTTGTGTATCTGTCAGTCCCGATTTATATTTTTACTCATTACCATTAACTCCATTGTAAGGATTCCCTATTTATACCTGGTTTATCAAACATTGTTCATATCATGACATAATGGATCTTTCCATAAATGTTATATGACAGTAAAAAAAAAATTAGCGCCACTAGGCAAAAGCATGGCCAAAGAAAAGACATTTGGTACATTAGATTTATATGAAGATTGTAGATGTCCTTGTTCTACCAGCCTTTTGGCGTGGTTGGTAGGAATTCATCTCCAAAATAGATTGCTTGAAAAAGTGCAAAGGTATGTGGAAGGAGGATGGGGCCAATGCCCTTTGAACAAGAGCAGGGAACATTTGAAAATGGAGTATGGTGGAAGTCACCAAGAGATTAGTGAAAAAAGTAGGCAAAAAACTGAATGGCGTGTTAACCAGAGTAATGAGCAAGGCTGTAGATGTTTTACATTTGTTTCTTTTCCCAGTGTGCCCAAAAAATTTAAAGTATCAAGCTGATAAGCAGGAGGCTTCAGCAGGATAAGGGAAAATTTGAAACAATTAAAACAGCAAAAGACATCCTATGTGCCCTGTGTGTTATCCTCCAAAACCCAGAAGTTTTGTTTTCTTTAAACAACATTTAGAAAAGTGTTATAGGCTCGAGAAGATAGCAATAAAGGAGAGTGATGTCAAACTCATGCAAGTCTCTTTGAGTAAACTGTGAATGAAAGGCAACAAATTTCATATCAGTAAAAATTCTTACAGGAAATCTAACACAATAGTCTGAAAATTAAAGAAACAAAAGTCTAGGGTCTGGAATTGTAACTGCAGAATCAAACCAGAATCCTAGTGGGTGCCTCCCATGTGTCTTCTTTTTTTTCCACGTGGTTAGACTGCTTCAGAAGCTAAATAGATAAAGAAAAAGAAAATGTCTCAAATGAGATATACTATATCTCAACAATATCCACATACAACTTACTAAATGTTACAGCATTTCTCCTTGATATCACATGGTTTAGTTATAACTCCAGTCAGTGGAGCTGAACCTCTTTCAATTCTAACCCCTAAACCTTTCATTCTGTAGAGAAGGCCTTTTCAACAGTCCAGGCAATCTGACTGCCATAGCTTACAGTTTGTAAGGTGGCACGTAGGAATTCACCAGGAACTGCAAGAATCTCTTGTCAATCAAAGATACATCTGGGCCATCCCTCTGAGTTTGGTACGATAATGAACCTTACTAGAGAAAATTGCAGTGAGAAGTTAAGCAAAATTACATCTTTTATTAGCTAACTTAACTATTTTGTGCTTATATTTATAAGGTCTGCAAATAATTCTGACTTACTATATTTCATTACATCTTGCCTGAGGAAGGGGCCTGAGTTGCCTCAAAAGCTTGCATAAAAGGTGTCATTTTGCTTAACTTCTCACTACGTAATGGTTAACACGGTAAAACACCCTAGTACCAGAGAAAATTGTGTTACAAATGGATGGATGGATGGACAAAGACTAGATGCATATTATATTGAACATCTAAGTTTACGGTTAATGATCTGATGAATCATCAAGCTACATTTTTTGTAATGCTTTGTCATTCTGTTATTGTATTTCTCTGCATTAGTGTGTACAATCAACAAATAAACTCAATGTATGTCCTCAATCAGTAACGCTGTTCTTCTAAGACCGAGACAAGAGCCCTAAGGTGTTTCATTGACTGCTGAACCGAGCACAGCTTCTACTCTCCACACTGATCAGATATAAAGGTTAAAATGTCAGACTGCTGCATATTTAAGCTAATTAAAGGTTTCATGGTGGGGAAGGCATGCTTTTTCTTAATAAAAAAAAAATAATCAAAGATTTCTCTCATCTTTCTTTATAAACATTATTGTACAATAGATGCATGAATGATATATTCTGTAACATGCTTGGATCCAAAAATGTTTAGGTACTATAAAAATGCATTTACTCTTAAGCAGCAAGATCTTAACAAAGACTTGTGTTGGTGTTAACAACACTTACAAAGCTTTGTTAAAGTGGCTGTTCATCTGTGTAGTGTGACCTGCTAAAAATATCTTCACTTTGGAATGGCCAGAGGTAACTTAATTTATTATTACTTATTATTTGACTGTTACCTTTATCGAAGATGATTTAAAATATTTTAGATACAGTTTGTTACAATTCTTATGTTTTTCCAGTTGGACCCTCAGGTTTTGAAATCCTTGGTCCAAATTCTTAACTACTTCACCACACTTTTCTTTATTAATATTTGGTTCAGGTCTCAAAACAAAGTGTAACCGTAATGGATGCCAATTCACTGTAACTCACTGTCATACACAAACACACACACACAAACATGCAAAATAGCTTATACCAATAAAATGTGAATTCTATTTCTTTGGTGTAGAAAAAAATGAAGATGAATTCATCAGAATATATTCCATATAATATGAAACAATAACACAATTGGAGCACGATAGACGTAATAAAAAGCAAGTAATCAAAAGGTTGGGAAATAGAACTGCAAGAGGAATAATAGAAACTGTGAAGGACTCACTTGTGATGGAAATAATAAGAAAATTCTTAAAAAGAGGAGTAGTAGATTGCAGTACAATATGAGAGATAAAATGGAAAGTGTAGAAAGAGATATGACTAGGATTATGAAGAAAATAATAAGATATCCCACCCAAGAGAATTGTAGTAAAAGCAATAGAAACATAGAGGAACCAGATTAGGGTTAAAATAATAAGAAAATGAGCCCATGTGTGTAGGTTATTCTGAGAAAAACAGAAAGATAAACCTGGTGAAATCAAGAGGAAATAATGCATTTGGTATTAGAAATGTATAGTAGATTTGGAAATGTGGTGAAGAGTAATTGGGGCAAGCAGGGGTCTCATGTGTGGCAGCACTCCCAGCTTCTCCCTGTGTGGAAGTTGCCTATTCTACTCTGGGTACTCCGGGTTTCTCCCAAAATTTAAAAGATATGCAGGTTAGGTGGTTGCTAAATTGTCCCATGTGTGTCTGTGTATATGCCCTGCAACTGACTGGTGCCCTGTTCAGGGGATTGTTCCTGCTTTGTGCCCAGTGCTTGATGGGATCGACTTCAGTCCCTCTTAACTCCGCTCAGTATTTAAAACAGTATGATTTGGTATGAAGTAAGTGCGCCCTGCGGTGGGCTGGCGCCCTGCCCGGGTTTGTTTCCTGCCTTGCACCATGTGTTGGCTGGGATTGGCTCCAGCAGACCCCCATGACACTGTAGTTAGGATATAGCGGGTTGGATAATGGATGGATGGATGGATGGATGAAGTAAGTAGGTGGCAAAAACATGTCACAGTGTTAAGTACCGCTGCTTTACAATACAGTAGACTGGATGCAGAATCCCATTTACAGTCTGTGAAAGATTTTCCCTTTTCTGGTTTACTCCCACATGTAAAAAAAAAAAAACATGCAGTTTAGGTTAAGCAGCACCTCTAAACTGGCCTGGTGTAAATGAGTGGGCATCTAATACTCTGACTGGCCTCCCTTCCAGGATTTGCTTGCTTGTGCTTGTCCAAGATACATTCTGACTATTTTTGACTCCAGAAATATATTCAATTGGTTTCATTTATTGTTTGTATGGGGTAATTAATGATGAGGTGTTTTTAAAACTATTAATGAGCTGAGAAATAGTAAGAAGGGAAATACAGGATAACTCAACATTATCTGTATTCCTAAAATGCTAAGGGTTATCCATCTGTCTTACAAAACCTAGGCAGATGAGCCACTAGGCCTTGAACCTTGAGCTTAGTCTTATTCGTAAGCTGTGATATGAACTCTTGTGACATAAAATAGGAAGTGTGGACTACCCCAACAACATTTTCTGGAAAAGAACAGAGGTGACCTCTGCTCAGAATGAAGCACATCACATAAGACAATCGGACGTGCATTAACAGTAGGACACACAATGCAGGCATGACCAACACAGACAGCTACCTGTGCAAACTAATGTCTGCTCAGGTCTTTACAGCAAACTGGTCCTTTCAAATGAGAATCGATGAAATGGCAGGCCATTGAGCAGCTCACTAACACTGTGGTCCACTGGCTTTGCTAGACAGCCTCTTTACTATAGAGTGCATGGCATGAATTTAAAGAACACCTTTCCGAAGAACTCCCTGATAGTAAACAAAAAAATGAGGTGCATGAACAACCTTTCTTTGAGGACCAGAGACCCGAGTGTTACTAGCCATCGTGAAAATGCCAGAAATATGTGTACATACTTGTCTGAAAGCAAAAACAATGATGAGAACTGAGTAAGAAAGTCCTTGGTTATCTGATTTGGGCATTGATGCCAATGTGGCTCACCGTTGTTAACCATTCTCCACATTCCAATTCAAACTGCTGTTTTTATCTCCAATTTACAAAGCAGACTCATAACTCATTTCTTCAGACTATATTTGACTTATTTAGCCTGATATTCTAACGTTTCCCATACTGTATTAAATGACTAACATGTTGTAATTCCTTTCATTTAGATGTATGTATTTTATGAACTGTTTTATTCATGGTTTAACTTGTTCTAGTTAACGTTATTCCACAATGCCTGTCTCAGTTATTATATCATTCCCATGCATTTGGATAAAGACATCTGCAATATAAACATATATATATATATATATATATATATATATATATATATATATATATATATATATATATATATATATATATATATATATGGTGTACTAGATCCTTCTCTGGGTTAAATGGGCACAGAGCAGAAATACTTCACCATAATCTTTCCAACCCATCTACAGTCAGCCATGCTGATCATCCAAAAGTATAGGATGGGAGTGGAAACCCATTCAGACATGGAAACACCATACAAACAACATAAATTTGTTGACCTAGCATATGGTGGTTTATTCTGTGCATTTTGTATGGGCTTTGGCTCCTACCAACTTCTCTAAAGAGGAAAATTGAAGAAAAACATAAGGATTAATGCCCGCATAAACAAACAGTTGTTCTAAAGGACTGGCTGGAATTATAAATTCCACAACTGTGAGCCTGCTTAGGGCTCAATTATTTCTGAAAAGCAAACCACAAAAAGCTAATCTGAAGCATGCTTGTTAACAAGGAACCACGTAGCGATAATATAGTTTATGTACAAAAATAAAAAAGGACAGGCAAATTTAATACATCTTTTATGTTTTTGTGATTATACATGCTATAATTATAAAGATGTTTTCTGAAACCTGAGCTTGCATCACAGTCTCCTGAGTGGCCAGGGAACACTGACAGGAGATGCAGGGATTTATCTATTTTATTTCATTAACAGCAGCCTCATTTTATGAGCAAGCTTTGTCAGGATTAAATTATCTTCCACAGAATTGATTGTGTACTTGAGGCTGATTTTAGAAGCAAGTTTTTCTTTGATGTCCAGTCTGGATACAGCATCTAAACCCGCTCACAAATATCCCTCTGGCAATCTTGAAGTGCAGAAATATCATTTCCCATCTTCTTTTCAGACTCTCTTCTTACTATTTACATGTTCTTCTCATGTTTCTCATATGGTGCATTATTACGGTCTAGATCACACACACTGGTACTGGTTCACATTTCGGGTTAAACCAAAAATATGGAGAGAAGAAGAGTGAAGGTTAAACTTGGCTGATGGAAAAACATGGCAGTTCCATGTGTAGTGTAAGCCCACAAACTCCAGAGTCTTCCCAATGGTATCAGGCATAGTATAGAAGTCCCACTCTGGAGATGGATATGTAATGTTGATGTGACCTTTGTGACACACTCATCAGTTGTGATAATCTTTTGAGGACTTCAATCCATACAGCCTTCAAAGTCAGCAACAAAGGGAACAAACAGAAGGGTTTCATGCTATTAGTTTGTTCACAAAGCACTGTGTTTTCATAATTTGCTGAAATGTGCATTTTGTAGGACCACTCACATAAAAAATCCGGTCCACAATTCCTTCCTGTATGGAAGAGCTTGTATGAACATACACATCCACAATCAAAAAAAAAATTAAATATTCTTTTGCACATCATTTTATGTTTTAAGTCAATTATAATAATAATATAATTCATAATTATTATTATTCTTCATTTTGTAAAGCACTTTGAGCTACATTTTTTGTATGAAAATGTGCTATATAAATAAATGTTGTTGTTGTTGTTAAAACCCTTTGCTGGCAATGACAGCCTGAAGTCTTGAACTCATGGACATCACCAGTTGCTGGGTTTCCTCCTTTTTAATGCTCTGCCAGGCCTTTACTGCAGCGGCTTTCAGTTGCTGTTTATTTGTGGGCCTTTCTGTCCGAAGTTTAGTCTTCAACAAGTGAAATGTATGCTCAATTGTGTTAAGATCAGGTGACTGACTTGGCTAATTCAAGAATTTTCCACTTCCTTGCTTTAATAAACTCCTGGGTTGCTTTGGCTGTATGTTTTGGGTCATTGTCCATCTGTATCATGAACCGCTGCCCAATCAATTTGACTGCATTTAGCTGGATTTGAGCAGACAGTATGTCTCTGAACACCTCAGAATTCATTCGGCTGCTTCTGTCCTGTGTCACATCATCAATAAACATGAGTGTCCCAGTGCCACTGGCAGCCATGCACGCCCAAGCCATCACACTGCCTCCACTGTGTTTTACGGTGAAAGTATAATAATTATTTTTATTAATATACAGTGCACCAAGCACCCTCCACTCCACACTCATAAATCACCAATAAACTACAAAATACTCTATCCTCCTCGCCCAGACACTTCGCCCTCCCACCTCCCAGCTCAGCTCACTGTCTGGGCCTTCCCACAATCCTTTTATACACCCTGACCCAGAGGTGTTCCTGTCCAATCAGCCCACAATTCCTTATTCCTTCCGGGTCAGGGCAAACAGTCCTTTTCTTCACCCCGAGAGCACGTCGTTTCTTCACGTCACATGACTATGACGTACTCTCGGGTTGTACGGCACATGTGAGCATATGAGCCCCCATACAGCTACGCCTGGTGGCACCCAAGGTATCCAGCAGGGCTGTGTAAAAACACTACAAAGTCAATGATGCCCTGCTGTCGGGAGGGCTCCTCCTGGCAGCCTGGGGGTGAGGGCCGGAGTAACATGCCGGCAGTCCACCACACTGTATATGTATATATATATATATATATATATATATATATATATATATATATATATATATATATATATATATACAGTGTATATATATATGTATAATTTTTATCACAAGTTGCTTCTGGTTCAATTATTTGCACTGAAAGCATGCAAAAAGTCTGGTGTTATTTACTGCCTTAAAGGCCTCCACAATACTTTAATAAAAAGAAAGCAAATCAACTATGTCAAACTCAAGAAATTACACTGTTCAGTATGGGGCTGGCTGGCATCTTGATCTTCACCCACCACTAAGGAGGACTAACTGACATCACTATATTTGAAAAAACCACCATGGAAGCTTCACATGGGTTCTTTCTAATTTAAAGAAAAAAAAAGTTAGCATAATGAATGCCCTTTTTCAAGAGGGGTGTGATTCTGATACAGAAAGAACAGGTAAATGGAAAACTATTTTTGAAGTGTTAGTCAGCTTTGCGCTGTACAGCAAACACAGGGCCACACTGTGGTTATAGTTGCTACTGTACTGTCTTGTGTTTGAGTTATGCAGTTTGGCTTATTCTTTTTCTCCTAAAACTGTTCAGTTTGAAACTTGGAGCTGTTGCAGTTTCAATTTAGGCAGTTTATAGCCCAATCTATTTTCATGAGCAGCAGGTGGGTATAAGCCTCTTATTTCTCTTAGCATTTAATCCTATATTGTTGCATTTTGTTAGATGACGATGTCCAAACCTATGACAATCATCTGATGCCAATTGAAATAGACCAGCCACCACCATCCCTGTTTGACATTTTTGCTCGACAAAGATCGACAAGAAGGGTCCCCACTGGTAGTCTCTACTTTTGGATCTCAATACCCTGGAGCTATATTTATAATAAATAAACACAACTAAAAAAAAAGTGAGACTGGTGAGGATTATGTATTTAATACCAAACATAAAAAATAACACAAATCAAACAACAGTGAGGCAGTAAGGCACAAGAGCAGTAGGTCACACTCCATGGGAGACTCTTCTACCATATTTCGTTTGTCTGTCTTTACCATATGTGTGTGCAGTTATTGCTTCTACTCTTTTGTCTGACTTCAGTTTATGAGGTTGTGCCCCGGCTTTAAAATACACAAATTTCATCTTGTATGTTCCCCATAGAACATACAATCCAACAAATGATGGTGAGAGTTCATTTATCTATTACACCCACAATGTTGTAAAAGAGAAAGAGGATGATTATCCCTAATAGCACTGAAAACAAAGGGCAAAAAAGCTGGCTGAGAAGAAAATCCTCATCTGATTAATTTGCTTTGCAGCAAGGACAGAAATGGTCGTGCAGCTTCCTTGAATAACAGAAAGCCTGTTCTTATACATACAGATCAAACACTGCTTTTTCTTTTTTTTCAATGGACTTCAGCCTTATCACGTAGAGATGGGAATTAAAACATTACCATTTAAAATGGTGGTTGACAAAGACATCATAATTTCAATACAGAAATTTTTTTTGTATCTATTTTTGATCAGACACAAGAATCCCTATAGAGACTTCATATATAACTGCTCTTGTTAATAGGGGGTTCCAATATTTATCGTTAAAGATGTGTGCCCCATAAAATGTTTCATAGCAGTGTGTCACATTTCCCAGATCTCAAGATCTGCTTAATTCCATTTGGAGGTACTGGGGGTAATAACCTATCCTAACAGAATGGGTACAAGGCAGAAACCAGTATTCAGCAGAATCCTAGCCTTTCAAAGCCCTTATAAACACATATCCATATCCACACAGAACCAATTTGGAATTGTCAATTAATCTAACCTTCACTTCCTGTCTAAGGATGCTTGTGAATCACCTGAAATCCACATTGACATGGAGGATATGCACACTCTACACTGACAAAAAATCCCAAACACTGGATCTTTGAGGTAACCACCACACCACTGACATTGTCAGGAGTCACAGCAAATGACTTTCCTTAAATTCATGAGTAATTTTATTTTGTGCCATAATCGAGACAGGCAGTGTTTTAACTCTGCATATCTAACACACTGGACTTTAAACCTCAGGGCTGCTAATTCAAGTCCTTGCCTGTGCTTCAGTGTATGACCCTGAGCTCTTCACAGCACCTGTTCATGTTGCAACTATGAAACAAAAACCTGTTAAGTTGTAGTGAATTGTGATATTGTAGTTTTCTTTGGATAAAGACATTAGGCTACTCTTAAATGATCAGGTTTGAGTGAAAGTATATCCCCTGATAGCTTGACACTCCATTTTGCCTTGTAACAAATATTGCTGGAATTGGCACCGTGAGCTTGCATTGAAACAAATTGGTTTGGAAAATGAATAGATGAATAAACAGGTTTGGTGGTCCTTGCATGAAAACTACTATAGGATTACAAACTTCAATATTTAAGTTTAGTTGTCTTTAATCTTTTTTCAGTGTATTCGGCTGAGTATCAAACTAACAGACTTGTCAGATGAATAAAACGAAAACTTTAATCCCGACAGAAACAGAAACGTCTTTTTGCTAGACACTAGTACTAAATTGGGGGGAATAAAAACTTGACATGGAGAATGGGGAAGAAAGCATTATGAAGATATGAAGGGGGAGAAGTGAATACAAGTTGTGCCAGAGTGTATCTGAGAGAGTTAATGCTGGAAGATCAAGATAGTGAGAAAGTGGACCTTTAGACTAAAGTTACGTGTGACAGTTGATGGAGGCACAAACCAATCACAAACATTCAACTGCATTAAGAGTCTCCTAACAGATAGTATGAAGACAGATTTTAGGTAATCTTTATTTTGTCTTGGGTTTATACATGATCAGTGGCATAGACAAGTTATGAGGGTTGCTGGTGTCAACAGATTTAACTTTACTGAACTTAATGTTTAGTATCTTTGTTTGACTGAAATGTTTCTACGTTACTTGCTTGTAATCATAAATTACACAAGACATGCTCCACAGTCATGGAAGAATTTGGGTGTTTTTTTTTTGCCATTCATTCATAATGAAAAATTTTAGTCTATTGTTTCAAGAAGTAGCCCAGATGGGCACCTCTGTCCCCTCAAGGTTAACTAGAGATTGATTTGATAATGAGGTAATGCTGATGCTCTGACAGATGTGTGTCGTGTTACTTTTCCCAGGGAGCACAAACATAAAGATGGTCAATTACAGCTTAAGGCACTAGGCGAGTAAGTATCAAGTTATTCTGCCATCTGCTGCCTAAAGTGAATGGACAAGATTAATAAAAGGCAAGCCGGCACTCTGTAACATGATTCTGCCAGGTTGGGAAGGAGGGCCATAGTGCAGTGATTACTGGGAGAGATGTCTAGAGCAAGCCAGCAAGAGAAGGACAGTTTGGCTAGTTAGATTTGGCCTCACTTCACTACCTCAAGTGTCTAAGAGTCTTTAGGATTCAATAGAAATGAATGGGATTCAGCTGCATAAAGTTTAATTTTTATTCAAATATAAAGAAGTATTTCTTTAAAAAGTTATGTTGAAAGCAAAGGAAAATCATACCAAATGTTAAGAAAAACAAATTATTTTTTTAAATATAATTTTCTTTCTATATTTTTTGTTGTGCCCTGGCTATCAAAGTATTAGAACATTGATTTTTAATGATTAGAGAGGAAAGATGATTTATCACTTTTAAGAACTGTTAGAACATGTTGGATGTTTTCCTGCTTGGAATGCAATGCTCTGAATTAATCTAATCTTAAACTATAGGGTGGTCCAGATCTAATTATGCAATTTTCATTACGTCATAACAATGTGCAACGCAGGATGTTGGAGGAATTTGGACTGCCTGCAGTGCATAGGAACACAATCTCCCAAATCAACAAAATGTTTGACCGGACTGGTAGTGCCAATCACCCGAAATTGTATTGTTTGTCTACATTGCATTAAGAGTTACATAATTCGATCTGGACCACCCTGTATTATGCGTTTATGGTATTTCCACAATAGAATCCCCAAATTTATCCTTCACTTTTCTGACCTGATTATTCTGCAACATTAGGCATAAGGTAGACACCAAGCATTGGAGAGAGTGAAACACCCACCTTCCCACTCATGCTGTAGCAATTTAGAGTTGCCAGTCAACCTAATACAGGTTAAATCAAATTAAAGCGAATACCGAAGTATCAAAGCTTTCAGAATAACTAATACTTTTTGTGAGCCCTCACTAATGTTCATAGAACGTCATGTTAAACAATTCTCATTTTAACAAAATGTAAATCTCAGTATAAGGAACCTTTTTTCGACCAAAAATGGCCACCAAAGGTAATAATGCAGTGTAAACAATACTTAATGCCTCTCCTACAGTTTCTGCACCGAGTCTCGGGAACCCTGCAACAATAGGTTGTCTCAAATAGAGAGACAGTCTGTTGTGAAATTTCCAGTCTTGGGCAGTCTCAGCAACCATGTTGGGGCAACATCATACACATAGCCAAATTCTGACTCAGTGCTCCATGGTAGTAGTTTTGCTGTGAACAGATACTGTACTGTTTGAGTTTCATAGCTCTCTAAGTTTCTTTGAGATGAACAAAAAACAAAAAGTGAAAAATGGCGTCAGTTTACACTGAAAGAAAAATTAACAATCCTGGAAAAGTTTATTCCAGAATGAAAAAAAAATGACGTGGTGAAAGCATTTCAGAATTGTGCCCTCATCTTCATCTAATGTCTCATTTTCATTCTGTATTCGTCCCTGTATTTCTATTTTAAAAAATTACATCTGACATCTCGTTTTCTTTCTGTATTCATACCTGTATTTCCATTAAAAAAAATGTTACATCTAAAGTCTCATTTTCAAATAAAATATTTTTTTTACAGTTTGAGAAGTGATGTTCTTTTATACAGGTATTGTCTAGCATGGGTCACAAAGTTGCACGAGAGACAGGAAGATGAGTCCAGGTTTTCAAGGAAAATACAGGCACTTTATTACTGTATAGAGAAGGCAGGTACAGTCTCAAGGCTTCATTCAGAATAGGAGCTGTTAGGAGCCACAGCATGGGTGATCATCCTACTTTAGCTCCCATCTTCAGATTAGAACACCACCAGTGTCCCAGTCTTTAGAAGAGAAATCAGGAGAGTGCGAGGAAGAGCAGATCAAAGCCCAGTGTTAAATTTTAAAAATTGTGTGACAAGCATGGTACACGGTAACCCTGATCCTGCAGAGGACAACCAATTGCTTTGCCCTTGGTTTAATGTTTACCAGAAATAGCAGAGCAGCTACGGAGCTCCCCTTGCACTCCTGCCATTAGACAGGTCATCATGGTGAATTGGCAGCAGCCCCAGTCACAATACTATACATATTTTCCCCATATTCGTTATAATGAAATATTGTTATGGTCCTGTGAGTTCCATTATAATGGGATTCCACCTGTATATACATCTCAGAGTTGTGGGCAAAAACTGAACTACTAAGAAAAATAAACACTTAGATATCTGGAGAATGTGGAAGCTGCCTACAATCTCCAAAATTCATTTAAAGAAAACACTTGGAGAGGAACTGGTCATTTTGTTCGAAATATTTTTCTATTTAATTTTAGTTCTGAGATCTCAGTCAGTACCTCCCTTGTTTGTTTCAAGATTGTAATGTGATACACATTAGCTTTTAATAGAATTTAATGAGTGCAGAGGATGTTTCTTCACACCTACTTTCATTACTTTGATTCAGATTCTGGTGCATGACATCAAGGTTCCTTTATACTTCTGTAAACCCTTGCAAAAGCAAACCTCTCTGACTCCCTTTCCTGAAATACTGTGTGGCGCTCACTATTGCATACACACCAACAGTAATCAAGCATAGCAGTCATAGACAATAGATTCTGTACAGTATCTCTTTAACACTCAAGCACTGAATTATAATGTAAACACACTTTTACCTGATAAACTCCAATATACTGTAGCACTTGTCTGCTATATTTTATGGTTATTTCAGATTTAGTAGCCTTGCTAAAATATCAGAAAACATTGTCAAGAGAAATTGTTACATTCATTAAACAGCATTTTGTAAAGCATTTAAGTATTAAAAGGATACTTTGTAAAAGAGAAAAAGTGTAGTAACCAAGGGATGCATGTACATGCAGCATTAGCTAACTGCATGGCTCTTTTTTAATTTTTCTGTCCATCCTGGATCTTGATTACGCATCTCCAGAACTTGCAAGGCAGTAAGCAAACTATAACAAAACTCTCTGAATGTCTCTACTGTAGTGGTGCTTACAAACAGGATGCCTATGCCTACTCCGATCAAATAGGCTCAAATTACTGTATCTTAATTGGTTACATTAATTAATTTTGGCTAAAATCAAGTATAATTGGTTTCGCCTCATCTTATTATCTTGACGCCTCTCCATTTAGTAGCCATAGCTTGTTATCTATCCACCTCAAAGGTGGTGTTGTCAACACCTTCTTTATCAAGTCCATTTAGAAAATAAGACTTTTCAGGTGATTTTGTCTCCTATAACTCTTATTTCACTTCAGGTTTTCAGAAAGCAAAAAGATCAAACGGCACTACTTGTTCCCACTGCTCTATAAGCATCTTGAGACCATATTTCTAATCCATACAGATTACTAAATAACACAAAAAAATTAAAAAGCATTTGTTCAGATTCTCTAACCAGAATAATTTAGGCAGTGAATTTGGAAGATTTTTAAATACATTATTCATACTATGCCACCCAAGAATTGAACAAAGAAAGCAAAAACAATAAAGTTTTATTTTTAATTATTGTAAACTAAACTGTAACAAAGCAAATCAAACTTAAAAACAATACATTATGTATATAATGTAAGACAATATTCAATTATTCTTGCAGTTCTATATTTAGCATTGTACAGCATAATTCTTGCTGGCATTCTTGATTGAATTTCGACTCCACCTCACCTAGCAACTAAAGAAAAAAATGTATAAATACAGCTTTAGTAATAAAATAGCAAGATCACATATGGTTCACTAAATAAATTCAGTTTGGAATACTCTTATATATAAAGAAAGATAGTTTAGTGGTTAGCATTCTTGTTTCAAATTCCCATTGACCTACGTCCAAATCCTAAAATATGTGAGGTTTGCACATTATCCCTGTGTTTGTTTCGGTGTTTCTGTTGGTGAACCTCCCATTTCTCATACACAAGGAGGAAATTTTTCTCCTAATCAAACCCCACTCAGTGTGTCTATCATGCCTCAGGTCAGTGTTGGACTTTCAATAGAACTACAATGTCCATTGATGGTTTCTTAGTAAACACTCAATCCTCTTCTTCTTCTTCTTCTTTCGGCTGCTCCCATTAGGGGTCGCCACAGCAGATCATCTTCTTCCATATCTTTCTGTTACACCCATCATCTGCATGTCCTCTCTCACCTCATCCATAAACCTTCGCTTAGGCCTTCCACTTTTCCTCTTCCCTGGCAGGTCTATCCTTAGCATCCTTCTCCCAATATACCCAGCATCTCTCCTCTGCACATGTCCAAACCAATGCAATCTCACCTCTCTGACTTTATCTCCTAACTGTCCAACTTGAGCTGACCCTCTAATGTACTCATTTCTAATCCTGTTCACCCTCGTCATGCCCAATGCAAATCTTGGCATCTTTCACTCTACCTCCAGCTCTGTCTCCTGCTTTCTGGTCAATGCCACCGTCTCCAACCCATATAACATAGCTGGTCTCACTACCATCCTGTAGACCTTCCCTTTCACTCCTGCTGATACCCGTCTGCCACAAATTACTCCTGACACTCTTCTCCACCCATTCCACCCTGCCTGCACTCTCTTTTTCACCTGTCTTCAACAATCCCTATTACTCTGTACTGTTGATCCCAAGTATTTAAACTCATTCACCTTCACCAACTCTACTCCCTGCATCCTCACCATTCCACTGACTTCCCTCTCATTTACACACATGTATTCTGTCTTGTTCCTACTGACCTTCATTCCTCTCCTCTCTAGAGCATATCTTGACCTCTCCAGTGTCTCCTCAACCTGCCCCTACTATCACTACAGATCACAATGTCATCAGCAAACATCACAGTCCACGGGGACTCCTGTCTAACCTTGTCTGTCAGCCTGTCCATCTCCATTGCAAATAAGAAAGGGCTCAGAGCCAATCCCTGATGTAATCCCACCTCCAACTTGAATGCATCCGTCACTCCTACTGCAGACCTCACCACTGTCACACTTCCCTCATACATATCCTGTACAACTGTTATGTACTTCTCTGCCACTCCCTACTTCCTCATACAATACCACAGCTCCTCTCGAGGCACCCTGTCATATGCTTTCTCCAGGTCCACAAAGACGCAATGCAACTCCTTCTGGCCTTCTCTAAACTTCTCCATCAACATCCTCAGAGCAAACATTGCATCTGTGGTGCTCTTTCTTGGCATGAAACCATACTGCTGCTCACTAATCATCACCTCACTTCTTAACCTAGCTTCCACTACTCTTTCCCATAACTTCATGCTGTGGCTCATCAATTTTATTCCCTGTAGTTACTGCAGTCCTGCACATCCCCCTTATTCTTAAATATCAGCACCAGTACACTTCTTCTCCACTCCTCAGGCATCCTCTCACTTTCCAAGATTCCATTAAACAATCTGGTTAAAAATGCCACTGCCATCTCTCCTAAATACCTCCATGCTTCCATAGGTATGTCATCTGGACCAACGGCCTTACCATTTCTCATCCTCATCATAGCTGTCCTTACTTCCTCCTTGCTAATCCTCTGCACTTCCCGATTCACTATCTCCACATCATCCAACCTCTTCTCTCTCTCGTTCTCTTCATTCATCAGCCTCTCAAAGTACTCTTTCCATCTGCTCAACACACTCTCCTCGCTTGTGAGTACGTTTCCATCTTTATCCTTTATCACCCTAACCTGCTGCACATCTTTCCCAGCTCGGTCCCTCTGTCTAGCCAATCAGTACAGGTCCTTTTCTCCCTCCTTAGTGTCCAACCTCTCATACAACTCATCATACACCTTTTCTTTAGCCTTCGCCAACTCTCTCTTCACCTTGCGCCTTATCTCCTTGTACTCTACTTTCTGCATCTCTCTGACTATCCCACTTCTTCTTTGCCATCCTCTTCCTCTGTATACTCTCCTGTATTTCCTCATTCCACCACCAGATTTCCTTTTCCTTCTTTCCCCTTTCCAGATGTCACGCCAAGCACCCTTCTTGCTGTCACCCTTACTACATCTGCTGTAGTTTCCCAGCTGTCTGATAACTCTTCACTGACACCCAGTGCCTGTCTCACCTCCTCCCTAAACTCAACCTTGCAGTCTTCCTTTTTCAACTTCCACCATTTGATCCTTGGCTCTGCCCTCACTCTCTTCCTCTTCTTGATCTCCAATGTCATCCTACAGACCACCATCCTATGCTGCTTAACTACACTTTCCCCTGCCACCACTTTGCAGTCTTCAATCTCCTTCAGATCAACTCTTCTGCATAGGATGTAATCTACCTGTGTGCATCTTCCTCCACTCTTGTATGTAACCCTATGTTCCTCCCTCTTCTTAAAATACATATTCACCACAGCCATGTCCATCCTTTTGGCAAAATCCACTATCCTCTGACCTTCTTCATTCCTCTCCTTGACACCAACCCTTCCCTTCACCTCCTCGTCTCTACTGTTCCCTTCATCTATATGTCCATTGAAATCCGCTCCAATCACCACTTTCTGTCCCTTGGGTACACTGTTCATCACTTCATCCAACTCACTCCAAAAATCTTCTTTCTCACCCATTGCACACCCAACTTGCGGGGCATAAGCACTAATAACATTCATCATCACACCTCCAATTTCCAGCTTCATAATCATTACTCTGTCTGACCCTCTTTTTACCTCCAAAACACTCTTGACATGCTGTTCCTTCAGAATAACCCCTACTCCATTTCTCCTCCCATCCACATCATGATAGAACAATTTAAATCCACCTCTAATCCACCTGGCCTTATTCCCCTTCCATTTAGTCTCTTGCACGCACAATATATAAACCTTCCTTCTCTCCATCATATCTGCTAACTCTGTCCCCTTATGAGCCATACTGCCAACATTCAAAGTTCCTACCCTCAGTTCCACTCTCTTTACTTTCCTCCTCTCCTCTTGCCTCTGGACACGTCTCCCCCCTCTTTTTCTCCTTCTTCTTCTTCTTCTTCTTCTTCGGCCAACAGTAGCCCAATTTCTGCCAGCACCCTGTTGGCTAACAGTACTGGTGGCGGTCGTTGTTAATCCGGGGCTCGCCCGATCCAGTATGGAAATTTGTATTGTTGTCCGCATATTGATTTGGCAAAATTTTACACCAGATGCCCTTCCTGACGTAACCCTCCCCATTTATCCAGGCTTGGGACTGGCACAAAGAAACACACTGGTTTGTGCATCCCCTGTGGCTGGGTTTACACTCAATCCAGTGTCATCAAATAGACTGAATTCCATGAATAGTTAGTAGATAAGTACATGTAAGAAAATGTTTTACTCTCTTCACCATCATGTCACATTAGCGTGACTCTATTGTTCACCCTGAGCCAGTGTGGTACATGGAGGGAAGTGAATCTGCATATACGTAGTATTTTATAACCTAAAAAGGTATTCCACAAAAGTCCAATTGAGATATATGGGTCCCCTGGAAATCAGATACTTGCTAGTGAACTCCACCCATCCCATAACTCATACAATTACCATAAATTAGTATTTTTCTTGTCCTTTAAAGGAAGAAATGTAGTCACCCATTTGGACCAAGTTTTAATGAGAGTTTTCTGGGTGCCTACAGTACTGCGTCTTAATGCCCTATTCAGCCAAGCTTAAAAATCATTTTCTAAAAGTGAGTGTTTATAACACAGTGAAGTTCTTTGACTAGATAGACAGGTTGTTATCTATGTTTGTACATCAAGAGTTAAAATATATTGCTGTCACACTCCTGATATTATGAGAGAGACTCTTTTAATAAATAAACCGGTTGTTAAACAAAGACACATCCTAACAGATGGCTTTCTTATCTACTTTTGTACATCAAAGAGTTAATTTATATTGCTGTAATACAGGGCAGCTGTTTTATTCCTTTACAACATCAACATCTGTAAGCATGGATTCAGAAATATGTGAGGTCTGAACACATTTGTTAAGAATCTTATTCAGAGTCTTACTTTTGAATTGCTCTTTTCCTGGCTTCTCCCAGAGACCAGTTCAACATGGCAGAGTGATCACAAGGTGCCAGACATCATAGGATCATTGAGGCATATTCTGTATGTGTATCCACCATTTCAAGGACAAACTTTTTCAAGGGTTATAGCAGATTTAAGTTATCTGGCTCTGGGATTTGAGCTCAGGTGCATGGAGCTATGAGCTGGTAATGTTAAACATTATGTCAGCGAACTTCTCAAATTCAGTAAGTATTAAATGATCTAATTAAAATTAATTTAATTCAGTTGAACCTTCTCTTTTTATTAGTGGCAAAATAAAACAATTGGTAGACAAAGTTCAGTAAATAGCCAGCAGTCCACCACCACCTAAAGGCTTTTTTTATTTAAAAATTAATGAGAGGATGAATATTTGTCTTATTTTTTTTAATTATAATATCATCACACACAGTAATAGGGGCCAGTAGAATTGCCCATTTATGTGCTATTAGATGACTGATTATTCAATTATTATGGTAAATAAAATGAAGTATTAAATGTACCATGCAATTCTTTTCATTTTAAACTTTGATTGTATTAAAGAATTATTCAGTTTACAATCCTACACAGGCTATTCCAAGAGAGATACTAACTCTCTCTGACTATCTTTTTCTTACTCTTTCTCTCTCTGTCTATGTTAGCTGGGGAGCTCTTGGTTCTCCAGGTGTTCTCTTGTCCAGGTTTTGACAGAGTGTTCACAGAGGTTTTAAGCATTAAAGGTTGGGGAGGGTCACAATTCAAAAATCCTTGAGTGAAGCAGATCAGCAGCTGTGGTGTGCATGGTTAAGGTGGCTTTAGTTTCCAGGGTGTGATAATGCTTTTTACTCCTTTAAGATGTATTGTTTTGGTGCAATAAACCAAGTGTTTAATTGGAGCTTTATTTACTCTTGCTAGATCTCTTCTGGCAGAGCTCAAGAAATACGTTTCTCACAGATACATACCATATAATAATGAAAACACAAAAGAGAATTTAAAATAAAAAAGCAAAATCAAGTAGTGTAACATAATGATAATAATTTGAAAAAATATATATTAAATATAAAATTCATAACCAGTGTTCTGTTGTCTTACCAGATAACCTACGACTTAGACGTAACATTAAAGCTACCAATTAAACTCTTACATTTTTCTCTTAATGGGAGTTATCAGTTGGGAGTAGGAAGAAATGTTAAAACAAGCTGTACAACAGTTACGTGTAACCTCTCACTATCCATATTGTTCAATCCTAGGGGCTTCCATCAGCAGGCTGCTTTATTGACTGGGTCTATCTGTACTTTTAAATCTTTACTTCAATCCTAGTTTACCAGTCCATTTGTGCCCTTATGAGACTGCCAGACAAAGAATGAACAGTTCAGTGTATGTCTCTCAGCAACACTAAGCTGAGATATAAGCTTTCAATTAAAAATTATATTTATTTGCAGCAAATATAAAGAAATACAAAGAATTATGCAACCTGAGGGAGTTCATGCAGTCTCATTTTTAACAGACAGAGGCAGATGACATTTCCAAGTGTGGTGATTATGTTAAGTTGAATGATTAATTATTTGTGATTTTTTTGATATAGAGAATCCAGTTTGGACATTTGTATTTTGTTGCTCCTTTGTTTGATATTGTTAGAATTAAATTGTATCTGTTTAATGCTATTTTGTCTTTTCTCTTGGGTGCCGCCATTTCATGGATCTTGTTGCTATGATACCTCTTTCTTTTGCTGGTAGCGTGTTCACTGAGGTTATAACCCTGACTTTGTTAGGTCAAGGGTTTAAAGGTCAGCTCAAGCAGCAATGTTTTATGCAAGTTTTAAGAATAATTCCTGTGACACTTGTGCACCGTTTTTTCTACTTAATTTTCCTAGTTTGTAGTTTCCAGTTTCTGGCAATGTTATTTTTACAGTCTGTTACAGTGATCCCCTGCTATATCACCATTCAGCTATCGTGCCCCTGCTACATCACGGATTTATTGATATTATTATTAATACTAGGGGCTCCGCCCCCTGCTCGCTTCGCTCGCCCACCCTGGGATTGGTTTACCAGATAAACAATTTAACGAGATTGTTATTTTCATGGGAATTGTTACATATACATTATTTTCATTTTTACTTTAAAACTTTTGTAAAAACAATATTTGTCCTTTATTTCCTGCCCAGGGCATGGTTAAATCTCTTTCTCGCAGGACTTATAACGCTGCTCGCATTGTGAAGGGTGGGGGTCTGAATGCACACTAAGAGATGCGATTGGTTCAGCTGGTGTCTTGCTGCTGCTGCTGGTGTGCTGTGTGTTGTGCTTGTCGCACTTTGCGTCTATCACTTAAAAGCCTGTACAGCAGCTGTCCTTTTGCTACTTTGCGTCTCTGCCGCTACTGTTCTGAAGGAAGAGGAGGAGTGGGGGGAGGGGTGGTGTGTGAGGGCTGAACGCACGGTAGCTTGCTGCAATTGCTGCTGACAAGCTGCGTGTTCTGCTTGTTGTTGTTTTAAGAGCTGGGAGCACCTGAAGTTTGTCTGCCAAACGCATTCCAGTAACTGCTAGGTTAGATGTCAGTGAACTTGTTTTAAATTGTTTGTAAGTAGGGCATGATGTGCAAAGTTCACCGTCTCAAGGGTTTTGCTTCCTAAGGTTGTAATGTCTAGTCTTACGTGTCGACAAAGTGTCTTTCCGAGATGATCTGGTCTCGATCACTTACATGAACCCAGACCCAACCCCCCACCCCCCCGGAGCTGCACTACGCTCCTGCCACTTCATGTCTCTCCCGCTCGCGTTATGAAGTGGGGGAGCTAAATGCACACTAAGCAGAAGTGGACGGATCAGCTATTGGTTTTGCGCTGATTCTGCCAAGATGCCTGTTCTGCTTGTCACCCTACGCGTCGATCATTTAAAAGCCTGTACAGCAGCTGTCCTTCTGTCTCACTGCCTTGTCTTGCGTGAACGTTAAAATGTCTTTTGCGGGATCTCAAATTGTCTTCTGAAAAGATCAAGCCTTGTCTTCTTGGTCTCCCTCCCAAAATTTTTTTTATAATAGAGAAATGTTACTCATATCCTTAGCCCGACATCCGCATATCATATGTGTTTACAAAGTGTGTTTTAATAAGTTTACATGTGTTTAAAGCGTGTGGGAGGGGTATTTTAAGACTTAAACTATATAAAAAAAAATGTATTAATGTGATCTTTTCTACTGTATATTGCGGATTTTCACCTATGGCTGATTGATGTGGAACGTAACTTCCACGAGGGGGATCACTATAGTTATAAATTATGCATCTTCATTTGAAAAATGTAAAGAAAAAGATTACTTGCCTGAAACAGAGCTCTTTGCACTTTGTCGATTGTTTGCCAAGCAGTAGTTGTGGATAGAGACAGGATTATTGCAAGTGTCCATGTTTTTACCAGGCAGCAACTAAACTGAAAACTCCTTGCAAGTGCCCATAGCAACTAAAAGAGAACTGAAAAGTGTCTTTATTAAGTGGCAACTCTCCTTCCGTCTCATCCAAAATGATGACATACACCAATCACCAAGTTTACTTATTTTCATTATTGGAGTGCCATGACATTTTACAGTTTTCCCAAAACACACTGAAAACATTACAGAATCATTATCATAAAGCTCAAGATTATTTCCCATAGGATTTCAAATTTGCGCAATCTACAGTAACTATCCAAATACTTTGAATCCTACTCTTCTTTCAGATTTCCCAGAATATATTCCACTCCTGTTCAGATTGACTTTCAGGCTAAGGCCTATCATTGGAGATCTTTCATCTGAAAATGTTATATTTCCCTTATACAAGCAAGTTATGTATATGAAATGAAGGTTATTATTTACATACTACAGTGATTTCATGGATGCCTACAGTGGATATGTTAAAATATAAAAATTTACTTTTGTGAATTCTCATCATGTTGATAGAAACCATGTCTGCCATGAAGTGTTTTCTGTTATATACAGTTTGGGATGAGGTCATATACATTTTTACACTTATTGCATACAAGGAGATATAAAAATTAAAGATTGTTTTAATTCACGTATCGTCTGGTCCAAGAGTGCTATTCAAAAGATTTGTCTTAGTTCACATTGATTTCTATCTTTTGCTATGGAGGGTCAAAAAGTTTGAAATTTAAGGACAAGGACACTGGCAGTGTAATAAAATTTCTGTAGCTCTACAGACAGATTTTCACTTGTGTAGCATCTTATTACAAAGACCATCATACTCCCATTTGAGGCAAACTGAGAACAGCCATTTCTCAATGGACATCTGGTGAGAAATGTTCATAGATGCCCTGATGGTCAGACTGTACAAGATCTGGAATGACACTGTGAAATAATGTCATTCCAGACAATAAGAAACAGAGTGAGCAAACCTTTCTTGGAATGGCACCTTTACTTACAATTAAGGTTTTAAGTATTATTCGTTAAACTAATATTTAACTTCATTGTAAAAAAAACTATTTTAATGTATTTTTACAACTCAATTAATCCCATAGTTTAATGTGATTAGGAATCTAGCTTTGTGTCAGCTGTGTCATCTATTTAAATTCGTGGTGCTACTTTTTTTCAGTTTGTTATTGTTTAATTCATATTGTTTTGCTTGAAAGCCATTATATTGTGATGCCAAGCTGTGGAAATCATAATATTGGCATAATGGGTGACATGGCCATGTGTCTGTGTGTGTAACAGCAACCATTTTCCTTAAATTAAAGGGGTTTGGTAAATGGCTAGGATCATCAGTTCTTCTGACCTCTGTTACAGTTTCTGAACTCTGTCAATTGAATGCATTCTTTGTTTTCTGCACCTCCAGACACTACAATGTTTCCCAGTTCTTTGTAAAACTGCTCAAGCTTTGTCTAGTTGCATGTGGATCACAAGCAAAAATCCTTTTTCAAGTGCAGCCCCATATTTTTAATTGGATTGAGATCTTGGCTTTGACTCGGTCACAGCAGTACAGTGGCATTGTTGTTTTGAAGCCATTCCTATGCAGTTTTGGCGTTATACTTGGAGTGGATGTCTTGCTGGAAACCACATCTTCCCATCTAAGCACATGTTTATTACAGATTAAATCAGATGTTTCTCTAGAATTCCCTTGTACTTGGCTGCATTCATTTTGCAGGTCCTGCTGCAAAGAATTATCCCCAAGCATGATGCTGCCACCACCATATGCCCTCTGAGAAACTCCAGCCAAAATGTGTCACTCTTCTATATAGCTGTGACTGGTGAAGCACCCAGACAATAGTTGTTCTATGCACAGTTTCATAGTTTCATCCATGGTAGCATGCAACTTCTTTAGAGTTATTAGAAGTCTCTTGATGACATCTCTTCATTACCGTTCTTCTTGCACTACCACTGACTTTTTGTGGATAGCCTGCTTTTGGCAGATTTATCGCTGTGCCATATTCTGTCCATTTATTAATGATTGTTTCAACTGTACTCCAACAGATAATCAGTGTCCTGGATATTTTCTTGTTTTAGTCCCCTGATTTGCAATTTTCAGTTACTTTTTTGAGTTGCTGGAAGTCTTTATTGTGTAGGTTAGACATCTATACTGACTAACCACAAGGTGGACCTTCCAGATAAGGTGCATTTTTTTACTGCAATTAATTAAACACCAGACAGTTACTCTCTATTGAATTAATGATGTGAATTCTAAAACCAATTGGCTACAGCAGTGATGATTTAGGGCTGTTGATATTAGAGGGGATGAATACTAATATGATCAGTTAATAGTGTTTAATATTTGTAATTAATTAGGCCACTTTACCAATATCTGTTATCATTTTGACATTAAAAAGTTTTTTCTGTTGATCAGTATCAAAAACCCAAATTAAATCCACTGTAATGCAGTGTTGCATGACAATAAAATGTAAAAACTTCCTAGGGGTAAATGTTTTCTATAGGCACAATAATTTAAGTGTAACAGACCCCAGTGTGTTTACTGACAATTCCTTCACCTTTCCCAAGTTGCTACCATTCCCTAAAATTAATTACTTACCCTACTGTACAACTACCTCTGTTCAGTTCAAACTCAACAATGGAATGGCGAGTGATACAAGCTTATCCATGCTATGGTTGTATTAATGTAGGTTATAATTAGGGTATATCAGAGATTGTTAATATCATGCACTGCTTTCTTGTGAAATGGCTTTGTGAACACTTCAATTTTGAAGTACCACTGGAAAATTGCATTATTGATGTTGTGCCAGTTGAATCACTGTACATTACTACAACCCAAATCTTGGCACTGGAGTTCCCGGTTCATTTTATGTGTCTGTAGTTTGCATAATCTGTCAAAACTGGAGATATTTTTCTAATAGAACATCTTTGATTAGTCCTTAAATTGACCTAGTACGAATGTGTGAATAACTCTGAGTACACACTGAAGTGTAGCTGTGAATGGAAGCCAACCTCTAATGTGCTACAATGTGGCTTCCAAAGATCTGATAATTCTTGGTTTTGATATCTCAGTACTGTAATCAGTTTAATTTATTTCTGAAAATATTAAGCTTGTTTTTTTTGAGTGCTTGTAATATTTATCATTGTTTTGGGTGATGCCATTTGGGTTTTGTGACTGACACCAGGTTGTGTCAGTTTTTTAATGTTGCTGTTATGTAACACATTGTGTCATTACACTTCACTCTATTTGAGATGGATCCCTCTTGACAGCTCTGCCTTCACAAATTTCCCATAACAAAACAAGTGCACAAATGGTGAGATGGGTGGATGATTACGAATCAAGGCCTTTACTAACAATGCTAGTTTGTGACAACACAAAGTCTCCAACTCCTTGAAAAATTAAGCTAACCTTTAGTATAATGTTATAGTTGATCTATCGTTGTCTTTAAAAATTAAAGAAAGAACAAAACCTAGTTTTAAACTGGATTACACTAATCTTTTTTCTCAAACTCCTTTAAAGCTTATTTTAATTAAAATAATATTCATTTCTTTTTATTCTTGCACAAGGCATCCGGAAGCCATCTGTATTTGCCTTTTTTCTTCAACCCAGCTCTAGGCTGATTGGCAAAAAAATGACAGATTACCTGCAACTGTACTCTTATTAATTATCAAATGACTGACTTGAAAAGAATTCTGTTGAAAAAGTGCTAAGAATATAGTTCCAACTTGCTATGTTTAGTGTGCTAATGGCCATCAGAGCTAATGTGATTCCTGCGTCATTTGTTAGTACAAAACATTAATTCTAATTACAATTAATTAATGAGTGTTTGTTGAAAGGATGCAATGTTTTTAGTAAAGAGCACATTGCTCTTTTGTCAGCTCATTAGACCCCATTTGTAATTATCCTCTTGAAGCTCTGAGTGGTTTTTTTTGTTGTTGTTTTTTAATGGGAATATAAAGAACACATGCGGCCCTATGTTAAATAATTATATATATATATATATTCATCATACCTATAGAATTCTAAAAAACATAGGCAAGACTTATGATCTAATAAAACATGAATGTGTTCTGAATGAGGAGTAAGAAACAAATTCTAACTCTGTGCCATTACCTGAACATCAGTATGCAGACAGGATTGTAGTTTTGATGATTTAGATTTAAAGATGTGAAACTTGAGGTGGATTAAGCAGTTTGATAATGAATGGACAGATATAAAACCATAAGCTTAAACATTTATCATTGTTCCCTACACTTTTATTTCAAGTTTAAGCATATTGTCATATGTGCATAGTAAATATTGCTGAAGACACTGTTCGTCCTTTCAGGCTTCAAAAGGAGGCATTCCACTGACTTTGTTGACATGTTACAACTGGAAGTTTTGATGGAGGTGGGCAGCTCATTTCATCAATTAAGAGAAAGAAAAGAGTCTGAATTGATGAATTGAGATTTGATGCTTTGCTTACCACGTTCACCAGCAGACCTGATTGGGTGGGATGGAAGCGTAAGATCTTACAAGTGTCTCCAGATACAGAGATGTAGTCCATTGACTACAGTGCAAGAAGGCAAATAACTAGTGTAGTGACACAAAAAAAGAAAGGACATGTGCTCATCTCAGCTGGTTGAACGCAAGATGTGCCATTGTCCTTCTGCATTTTGAATTATCTGCAGAAGCTTGGTAGTACATGCAGGTACCCCTTCCATTTGAGAATTATAGCAGTCAAGACATGGCAAGACCAATGCTTGGATCAGGAGTTGTGCTGCATACTCTGTCAGATATGGTCATATCATGCAGAGTACAGAGTAAAATGCAGAGTAAATATGCATGAATGACAGACAGTTGCAATGTGGTCAGTGAAAGATAGCTGATTATCAATCAGAAGGCTGTGTATTGACATACCTTAGCAATAATGAGCTTAGCTGAACAGAGAAGGGGAACTGAATAAACAGGCTAGCTGGGATAACAAGAAGGTCCATCTTTGCCAGGTTGATTTACAGATAATGCTCTTTCATCCAGGTTTAGATATCAGTAACACATTCAGAGATTCTAGCTTAGACCTTTTGTTCTTCTGTAGGAAATGACAGGTTAAGCTGCATAAGAAACCATGACACTGAATGACAGAGCCTAGTGAGGTGATGCACAGAACTAGAAAAGGAGAGGACCCAGCATCTAACCTTGGGTCACTCCCATGTTTACCTAGAAACATAGTAGGATCTGCCTGAAAAGCAGGATACAAACAATCTTGGATCCTGCACTGAATTTAGTACGAGATTATACAGTAAAGCAGAAGCATCTGTAATATGATGCATAGTACTATTTGGGAGGCAGCCCCCTAGTAAAAGTACAGGGCATTCTAGTAATACACTCAGAAAAATGCCAATGCAATAAAATGGACATAAGATGCACTTACATTTAAACAAGGAAAGAATTTCCACTGGTTCATAACTTTTTAAGTATTAAGAACTTACGTATTAATAGTCCCTAAGGTTAACGCCTTCCAAAGAACCACAATAATCAACACAAAGAATTTAAGCAACCAAAAAAAATGGAACTGGTCCAAACCGTAACAAATATGAGCACTGTCAGAGTGATGGGACTTTCTCAGGGTCACACAATGAGTTATTGGTTGAAATTTACCCAGGAGCTTGTGGTTTGCAGACCAGTAATTTAACTAACTGGCTATGATGAGTAATGTGAATGACAAAATTGCTGACATCTCTTTATCTCAGCATGATACAGGATAAGAATGATGTTTTGTTAAAACGCAGATAAATACCTAATTTCTGTTCTTTTTTATTATCTACAAAAGCTGTTTGCATTTAAATTTTGCAGTTGTCCCTTCATCTAGGCAGTGTCTACTCTGCTTATTCAATTCCTAGCAGCCTGTTTTTCCACCAGCACTAAGTGCAATAAAAGAACACCAATCCAGCGCAGGTCACACTCACTCATACTGGCCCAGTAGAGAACATCCAGTTAATCTAACATGGATATCTTAAGGATATGGGAAGGAAATTAGAGTTCCTGGAGGAAAACCCATACAGACAGAAGGAGAACCTACAGACTCCAAACAGAAAACAAAAAGTTTTCTTGGAACTGTGAGGCATCAAGAGAAACATTTTGTTGCAATTGGAATCCCAAATCAGTTATGAGATGGTGTGAGCAAACATAGCAAGCCAGAATCCCCAATGGCTTTCCCAGAACACTCTCACCCTAGTCCAGCTAGCTATCATCTGCATTAAGCAGGCTTTGGCCCGAATAGGCCCAAAGTAGGGAAACTGCTTTAAAACTTCAAAAATGTTCCTATAAAGCTCAGAATCTCAGAAATGCCTCATAAGAGTAAAAACCATGAAAACTCTGGCTTGTATTGAGGAATAAAACTTTAAATCTTGGTAAATTATAGTTTTATTAAGTGTTAAAGAAGTTTAAAGAAGAGCAAATATAAATTACCAACAAGGCAATCCAAGGTAACTGAATCCTAAAACAAAGTTTCAGAGAAAACCAAACAGTGCAGAACAAAAAATAGTCAATAACCAGCAAATTCAAATCAAAAAGCAGTACCTTCACATCCTCCAAAGAAGCAATGAACTGCTTCTGAGGCTCCTTTCCTCACTTGATTTACAGTATAGGCCTTGGTCTTAATAGGGTGATGTCATGGTGGTCCTGCCTCTTGAGGAACCGCCCACAAAGAATATAAGCACAATGAAAGGGACAGTACACAAAAAATTCCAAATATAATAAAAACAACAGCATATTACTCATACATACTGTACTGCAATGATTACACAATACATTAACAGTACAAAATTAACAACACTGATATGGACAGATACAAAAGTGAGCAAAAAAAAAAATTGAAAGCTGAATCAAAATACAATATAAGACAGGGAAAAAATCCTGGCTAAAGCATAACTGGCACCTAGCTGAGCTCCTTGTTTCTAAAGGTGAATCTTTTTATTTTAAAATTTCAGCAATTTCATTGTTTTGTCTAGCTTCTTGTGCTTGTTTTGGAGCAGAACATTACAATTAGAAGTTCATTTCTACTTAGCATCTTTAGATGAATGTGAGCTGTAGGGTTTCATTACAACTCTGTATTAACAGATCCTTTAGAACTGCAAAAATATAGTTTAAGGAAACATTTTTAAAAAGCTACATATAGAATTTTCTCTCTTTGCCTTAGAAATGCGTTGGCATTATTAGAAGCTGTATGAAGGATCTTTGTAACATCAAAGAGAATACTGAATGATCTTTTTCTTCTCATCAGTTTATATTGAATAATCTCTTGTGAGAAGTTATTGTATTTTTAAGCTCTTCAGGCCTCTTACATCCTAACTAGGTGTAAACAATGAGTTTTAGGGCACTCAAGGGAGAAGCGCATGTGCAGGAATTGGTCTGGTTACTCGTGGTTGTAGACTCTTGAAGCCCCAAAATTTTACCTACTCTGAGGAATACAATCTTGGTTTAGCCTTATATTGCAAGAACTGTATCTCATTTTCCATTTAGTAGGCAAGGTGATTAGTAAAACGATGCTGATTATTCCAAAAAACAATGGGGCGAAAAGGCAGAAGATGAACTCTCAACCATGTTTTCATAGTGAATTGGAAAGAAACTGAGGGAGTTAGGGGACACAGATGTAAAGAGAGCTGTGCTCATGAATCACCAACAACAAATGAGGAAGAGCAGAACACCAAGCCTACATATTTGCAAATAGTACCAATGAAATAGGACAGAGAATGAACAATTCGAATTCCCTGGTATGGGAGGATGATACGTGTACTGATTTCTTCTAGCTCAGGGATCCTGCGGGTCAGTCCTGAAGGTCCTCACTATTTGCAGTTTTTTGCTTTAACCCAATTTCTTAACCAGAAGCCATTCCTTGCTGTAAAGTGAACTTGTTATTTAATCATATGGCTTCTTCCATATCAGGTCATTTGTTTATTGCAGATTTCATCCAAATGATTTGTGGTCAAAAAACAGTAGTAATAAAGTAGTCATTTTCAGTTCTTGACATCTTCCTAAACAGTGTTAATTATGTAACCAAAAATGCCCAGAATAGTGTACAGGGGTCTGGATTAGCAGGGTCGCCTATTTAATAACAGAACTGCAAGCAGAAGAAAGAATAAAAAAAAAATGAAAGACACCTCTGTAGGCTACTTGTTGAAAGGTTTCTCCTTTATGGAGGTCTGCTGTTGACATGAGCAGGATCCGAAATAATCAATAATTTTGGGCAACGCTGTTGTTTAAGTAGCTCCTGGTGTGGAAAAGGCAGTTCTTCCAGAAGTGATATTATGGCCTGACCAGGGACTTATCCTCAGTTCTGCAGTGAAGACAGAAAAGGTAATTGATTAGTGATCGCTTTTGCCTTTGTCTCATGGTCTAAGTTTTTGTCTAGGTTTGGCTGTTTTCATGTTCCCTAAGCACTCGCATGTGACAACAGATACTTCATGATAAATGCATACAGGCATAAACAGGAGCAAATTAGGTGGTTAGCTGCTGGTTCCTTTGTCATTTGTGTCTCTTTGTCAATTGTTACCTGGTTAAGGACACAGGAGGTGAATTTAAATAGTGAGTGTAGCTATTTAGAAATAAAGCAAGCAGTTAAGGGCTGATAATTGCAACAAACATGTTAACTAAAATGCGGCACTATATTTTACCTCAACATTAATTTGCTACATCAGCAGTAATTGCCTTTTAATTAAACTAGAATTGACCAAAAACCTGCAGCCACTGTTGCCCCCCAGAACTGAACTTGTGGTCTGTAACTCTAGCTAAATGAAGGAGCACATTATGAAAATTGATCAGCGATATCCACAGGAAAGCCTTTAGGTCTTTTGGTGCTGGCTTCATTTAATAAATAGAGACACTCCATGCTATTCATAACGTGGGATTTCATCTGAACAGTATTTATGCCCTTTAAGAGTTTACGTTTTTTTGTAACCATGCTTCATGTAGGATTTGAATCTCCTGCTGTTATATTATCTATAGAGCAGGGTTGTCAAACTCAAATAAACTGTGGACAGATTAGTACAGCATGTTCATAGTGCAAGCTGCAAGAAAGAAAAAAATCCTTCATAAAATCTTAATGAAGAACCCACAGTGATGTCATTTCACAGGTTATAACTTGAGTCATTTGTATTGCATGTCTCATAATTTGTTTCTGTCTTTTGTCCTGACTGGGAAACTGACAAGGTTTGCATAAGTCTCTTCATTAATATCAGGCTTGATGCTGTGCACTGCTGATATCTGTTACCCCTGAAGATGGTTGCCAGTAATGTGGCATCTCTGTGTCAATTTGCTGAGCTTCATCAGCAAAAACAATCATTTGCACAGATAGGTGCTTACAGATATGGAGAAGACATAGAAAGTTTGAAGAGGGAGTAGTGACGTTGTATCAGGGAGAAATGTATAAAAATTAGGCAAAGGACTGGTGTTCAAACGAAGTTAACAGCTTTCATGAAATGATCCATTTGGAGCATTTTGCTCCTTGGTGAATAATTGCAATGGCCTGCTGTCCATAACCTAGTACATATCTCCCTCAGTAACTTTTCTCATTACACATTGCAGGTGCCCCAGCCTTTGTAATCCATGCTATATTATTTTTATTTTAAACACCTCCTAGTTTGAGCAAATTATCTATTTCTTATTGAGGTGCCATGGAGTGCTGCTACACTATATTCCTAAAAGTTTGTGGACTCCTGACCACTACACCTATATGAGCTTGCTGGACATCCCATTCCAAAGCCAAGGCTATTAATATGGAATTAACCCATCTGTAACCGCCTTTACTCAAGATTTTGGAGTGTCTCAATGGAAATGTGTAAAGTGCATTTATGAGGTCAGGTACTGCTGCTGGACAAGAAGACCTGGCTCGCAAACAGAATTCTGATTAATCCTAAAGATATTTAGTAAGGTTAAGCTCAGAAATCTGTGCGGGCCACTGAAGTTCCTCTATATGTTTATGGGTCTATCTTTGTGCACAAGGGCACAGTCATGCTAGAACAGAAAAGGGCCTTCCCCAAACTGTTGCCACAAAGTTGGAAGTTTACAATTGTCTAAAATGATTTTCTATGCTGTAGTATTAACAGTATCTTTCACTAGAACCAAGGTACCTAGCCAAAACCTTGCCATTATCCCTCCTCCACCAAACTTTACAGTAGGCATTATGTAGTCCAGAAGGTGGCATTCCCCTGGCATCTGCTAAACATCAGAACTGTCCATCAGACTGACAGGTATTGAAGCGTGATTCATCACACCAGAATACACGCTTGAACTGCTCAGGAGTCCAATAGCAGCATTCATTGCACCACTTGGTATTGCACATACTGATCTTAGGCCTGTATGCAGCAACTCAGCCATGGAAACCTATTTCATGAAGCTCTAATGCACATAATGTTGTTTCCAGAGGAAGTTTGGAACACTGTTGAGCTATGCTCTATGTGCTTCAACACTCGCCAGCTCCATTACAAGGGACGTCTTAAATTATGGGCACAATGAGCAGAGGCAGGGGCCCCAACACACTACTTTGCTTGGCTGCCTATGTTCCTTTAATACAGCCCTGTATTATACCACTTTGTGGCTGAGCTGTTGTTGTTCCTAGACACTTCCACTTCACAATAACAGCACTTATAGTTGACTGGAGAAGATCTAATTGAACAGACATTTTACATGCTGACTTATGGCAAAAGTGGCATCCTATGGCAGTGCCTCATTCAAAGTCATTGTGCTCTTCAGTACGACCCATTCTACTACCAGTGTTTGTCAGAAGAGACTGCATGGCTATGTGCTTGATTTTATGCACCTGTTAAAAATGGGTGCAGCTGAAACACCTGAACTCAGTCATTTAGGGATGTCCACATACTGTACTTTTGGCCATATAGTGTACTGTATATCCTTAAGCTGAGCGAGGGATCAAAATTCACTCCTCGAATAAAAATTTACTGAGTTTTTAACAGCAACAAGGGATAAAGGCAACTACATTGTTTATGGTCAGACTCAAGCTAACATTTGCAAATCCTGTCTGGACAGATGACCTTAGAACATTTGAGAATACTAAGTTTTAAAAAAAGAACCGTCTAAAAAATGGCAGGAGGTTTTACTGGTCCCTTCTGAAACTGTGAAACTGTCCTTTGCTGTATCCTGTTGAGCTTTAGCTCGTGCAAGGAGATTTAGGTTCTTTCATTTTAGCAGTTTTATTCTCAAGACTTTAATTGCTGAATTTAGCCTGATGTTTGGTTTCATAATGGCACCATACATTAGACTCCCTTAGCTGTGCCTCTTCCCTTTACTGACAAGACACACAGGTATCTCTCTCCACTCCTTGCAAACACGCACTGTGTTTCAATTCTCTCTTGAAGCCGTCTTCCTTCTTTATCATCCTTTTATTTCTCTGACATTCTTTGACAAGAGACCACCAGAGAGCAGTCATGTGAAAAAGTAATGGTAGCAACAGTTAGGCAACGTAATGGTAGACTAAAGCCATCCTTGAATTGTTGTTTCATGTAGTAACCCCTAATGCAGCTAAACTAGACTAAACTAAAGTAAACTAAAAAGTAAATGATCAGCTACTGTGATCCAAATCTATTCACATAATGTTGCACACTAAATCGAGTAGGTTCTGAATGATTATATAACAGACCATATTAAAAAGTTGGCAGATTGAAGTTTGACTCCAGTGCTGTAAAATTTCAGTGGTGGCACATTGATGCAGTGATTAGTGCTGCTCATCCAGTTTCTGAATTCAAGTCCCAGCTTGGTTACTGTCTTTATGAAATTTACATATTCTCCTTGTGTCAGTGTTGTTTTTCATTACTTTTTTACCCCTCTGTGTACTTCCTGCATTTCCCAAGTACAGCCAACTGGCATGCAGTTAACTTTGTAAGGCATCTATATGTGTTTGGTATTAGTGACGATATACACGTACAGTATGTGCTCTGCTTTACTCTTATATTCTGTATTTCCTTAGTTCCTGGTTTGTGCATGATATACTGCTCAAAAAAATTAAAGGAATACTTTTAAATCAGAGTATAGCATCAAGTCAATGAACCTTCTGGGATATTTATCTGGTCATATAAGCAGCAAGAGGGTGTTGTTAATCAGTTTTAACTGCTTTGGTGTTAATAAAATTAACAAGTGCACTAGTGGGGCAACAATAAGCTGACCCCCAAAACAGGAATGGTTTAAAAGGTGGAGGCCACTGACAATTCCAACCCTCTTCTTTTCTGTTTTTTCACTAGTTTTGCATTTGGCTGCAGTCAGTGTCACTACTGGTAGCATGAGGCGATACCTGGACACTACAAAGGTGGCACAGGTAGTCCAGCTTCTCCAGGATGGCACATCAATATGTGCCATTGCCAGAAGGTTTGCTGTGTCTCCCAGCACAGCATCAAGGCCATGAAAGACATTCCAGGAGACAGGCAGTTACTCTGGAAGAACTGGAAAGTGCTGTAGAAGGTCCTTATCCCATCAGCAGGACCGGTATCTGCTCCTTTGGTCAAAGTGGAACAGGATGAGCACTGCCAGAGCCCTACATAATGACCTCCAGCAGGCCACTGGTGTGAATGTCTCTGACCAAACAATCAGAAACAGACTTCATGAGGGTGGCCTGAGGTCCTTTAGTGGGCCTTGTACTCACTGCCCGGCACCATGGAGCTTGATTGGCATTTGCCATAGAATACCAGAATTGGCAGGTCCACCACTGGCACCCTGTGCTTTTCACAGATGAGAGCAGGTTCACCCTGAGTACATGTGACAGACCTGAAAGGGTCTGGAGAATCCGTGGAGAATGTTATGCTGCCTGTAACTTTGCTCAGCATGACAGGTTTAGTGGTGGGACAGTGATGGTCTGGGGAGGCATATCCATGGAGGGACGCATGGACCTCTACAGGCTAGGGAACGGCACCTTGACTGCCATTAAATATCAGGATGAAATCCTGGGACACATTGTCAGACCCTATGCTGGTGTAGTGAGTCCTGGGTTCCTCCTGCTGCACGATAATGCCCGGCTTCATGTTGTGAGAGTGTGCAGGCAGCTCCTGGAGGATGAAGAAATTGATACCATTGACTGGCCCCCATGCTCGCCTGACCTAAATCCAATAGAACACCTCTGGGACATTACATTTCAGTCCATCCAACGCTACCGGGTTGCACCTCAGACTGTCAAGTAGCTCAATGATGCCCTGGTCCAGATCTGGGAGGAGATCCCCCAGGACATCATCCGTCATCTCATTAGGAGCATGCCCTGTCATTCTCAAGAATGCATACAAGCAAATGGGGGCCATACAAACTACTGAGTATGATTCTGGGTTGCTGCAATGACATTTTGGCAAAATGGACTACCCTGCCGCATCATTTTTTCACTTTGAGGGTGTCTTTGAATTTAGTACTCTGTAGGCTGATAATTTTCATTTCCATCAAATGATGCAGCATCCTTTCGTTCCTTACACATTAACCAGTCCATATCAGTATAGATATCCTGCATGATTTTTTCCTATTGAGATCTGATGTGTTTTCAAAGTGTTCGTTTAATTTTTTGAGCAGTTTATATCCACAATAAGCTCTGGAACCCTGCTACCCTGAGATGGAATAAATGGATTCAAAAAATGAGTGGTAACATAGAATTTTAATTTTTTATTATTGTCACTCTGAGGCATTTTAAGCAAATCACTGCTTTCTTTTTTGAGCTATGGATACTGCCTATAAATTACTATTATTGATGACTGAACTTAACAGGTATCTTTTACTAGCTTGTTTGCATATTTTTTGAATATGTGAAAATGTGTGTGTTATTAAAAAAATGAGGCACAAGCCTTTGCCCTTGGACGTCTCTAGACTGAATAACCATCATTAACTATAATCATTCTTTTGCAAAAATATTCTCATTATGGGCTCACAATACTGCTTTTTGTGTAGTTTCCATTCTGAAGATTGAACAGCATAAGCATTTATCTAAATGTGTTTGAAATATGTTTGTTTTATAAATGAAAGGGTATAAATATAATCTCTCTGTGCTATATATGTGCATTATCAGGGTAGTGCAACATCTCAATATGTCCAGAGACACCCTAGCATTGTGCAGTGTAGATTACTGTCCACCAAGTGGCACTTTTACACAGTTGCGGCACTGTAATTACATACCCGTTCTTATCATGCCACATTCTCCACCCTTTTGCTATACCCCTATTGTCCTACTCTGACATTTATCTCAAGAATGAATGTTGTTAATTTAATTAGCCATATATTTAGGCAAGCCCTACATGGTCCTAAGTCCTCTTAGGGTCCCTGTTTATTTTGTCCACTTGTGCTTTCAACTCTTGTCAGGCTCCATACAGGTTACACATGATTTTGCATTTTGCTTGTATGTTTTCTTAATCTATTTATTTATTTTGCCATTCTGGCTTGTATTATTTCAGTGCTATCCACTTTTCTAAGAGGACTGAATTATCATGACATTACTGTGGAAATTACCATGCTCACGCATGTTACAGAACAAGAATGCATGTATATAATTATTTTGTGGCACACATTTGCTGGCATTTGACAAAAGCTTTTCATATTTTTTTGTAGAAAGTCGGCCTCCATTCAAACAAACTCTTTCAGATATCCTAGCATTGAGCTTGTTTGGAAAAATGGAAATTCCAAAGTGACTTATAATTGTTTCTTGGGATGGAGGAAACAAATTTTGAATTTTAGAATGATCAGAAAGAGCGGTCTAATGGCAGGCAAGGGTAATAGCTCATAATCAGGAAGATCAAAACACTTAAGCCAAGAAGGTAATCAATTCTCAAAGTCGGTCAGTGATTGTCTAACCTGTTTAGTACTGAACAGGGTCACGGCGGATGCTGAAGCCTATCTCAGCCAATATAGAGCACAAGGCAGGAACAAATCCTGGACAGGGTGTCACTCCATCACAGGGTGATAACACATACCCCAACCACATACTAGGGCCAATTTATTATCGCCAATGCACCTAACCTGCATGTCTTGTTATAGTGGGAGGTATCCAGAGCACTTGGAGGAAACCCACGCAGACACTAGGAGAACATGCAAACTCCATGCATGGAGGACCTGGGACACGAGCCCTGGTCTCCTTACAATGAAGCAGCCGTACAACAACTGCACCAACATGCCACCAATTCTCAAAGACAAATTTTCGGAATTAAGTCACTTCTTCAAAATAAAGTCTTAACAATTCCTTGTTTGTGACTTTCGTGAAGTTGTTCCTTCCCAAAGTTTGGATGCCAGTTCATCTGCACCTCAAGCAGAGGTGACTGTGTGGAAACCTAATCTAGATCTTCAAAATTCTCAAAAGCATTGATAAAGTACTTCCAGCAAAATTCTTTCAACAAAAGGTTGAATCGCATACTCAAGGACATCAGTAAAAATCTAAGAGTTGTGGGAATTTGGAACAAGCTACTGAGACATGTGGTTGAAATACAACGTTGTAGAAACCTTAACAACATTTAGGAAGTGTCTGGATAAGAGAGTGAGACAGTTTAGTATTAACTAAACAAATGAGCCAGATGGACTGAATGGTCTCCTCTGGATTGTCAAAATTCTTATGTTCTTATGATCTTTCATAATGACAGAATAATGACATCATAGGTCATATAAAGCAGTATAAGAAAGTGTGGCATCCACAGAAAAACATTAAGCGAAATGGTGGCATGGGGATGTGGTATAGCGGGTCCACAGCTCATGTAAAAAGGGCCGCTTCTAAATAAATAAGCACCGCGCTCGCGGCTTGGTGAGGGGGCGTGGTGGTTGGGTGGCTGAAGCGGTTCTCGGGGCGATTCGCGATGTGGGCTCACCTAAGTGCACAGGTGGGAAACTGTCTGGCATCCGTGATTGTTCCTGGGGCTGCTGATTTGCCACAGCTACCTCGCCCTCTTGATATATAGAAGCGCTATTCGGCTAAGGGGAAAAAAAGAAAGAAAAGAAAGAAAGGAAAGGAATGTGAAAGAACGGGAGGTTGTAGGAGAAGGCAGGAAGCAGGTGGAGAGAGCCGGTGTCAGGGAGAAGAAGAGCGAGCAAGAGCAGGCTCGATCAAAAGAGAGCAGGCAGCTCGGAGGTGAACCCACGAAGGTAGTGTTTGGCCAACACTCGAAGGGGCTGAAGAAAGCAGTCGCTCCAGCTGAGTGATTATGGAGCTGGAATGACCTATAGAGAAGATGACTGACCGCTGAAAGGAGCGGGAGTCGAGGAGGCTTTGGGTGTTGAGTCCCAGTGTGAACGCCCTGGCCACTGGAAGAAACCCAAGTCTCGGTCCGGTTTGGAGCCCAACGTAGCCAGGGATTGGAGGGTTACCAGACCCGTGTGAAAGGCAGCTGTTCCTGCAGGTAGGCGACTTTCCTGTTGCGAAGCCCAGATGGGTGAAGCAGGGGAGCTGCCAGGTAAAAGAAGACACCGGGCTTTGTTGTTTTAAAGGATTGCTTCCTGTGCTATTTTAACCTCGTTGTTTTTAGAAGATTTTTCTAATGGTATTTTAACCTCCACTTTTCACACTTGTTTTATGGATTATTTATTTATTGACATATTGAAGGCACTGCACTTTATTTAATTTGAACATATTTTTTTTTGTTGATTGCTTTAATAAAAGCACTTTACACTTTTGCACCATCCCCTTGCTATGTTGTTGCCTCACTGTTTAGCTCATAGGTAACATTACTGATGGTGTAGGGTTCAAAGGCTCCCAGACAGAAGATGGGAGCATGCAATGAACCTGCATTGTCACAGAAGAGTCAAAAAAATAACAAAATAAACAACAAAGCATTTAACAGTGCAAGGCAGAATTTAATGAGATACTGACACCTCACTTAAATTTTGATTGTATTTTATTTTGCTCTCTCCTTTTGTGCTATTATTTATATCAGATGTGATGGACAGTCCGCTCCCTTGCCCTGCTGGAACGCCGTCTTAATGGAAAGAAAGAAAGAAAGAGAGCCGTGTATTGCTTGGTGCTTTATTGCACTGTGCATTAGTTCTGGTGGAAACCATTTGGGAAGCATTTCCCACTAAATAAAAACTTGTGTTGAGACAGAAGTTGTGCCTTTGTCTGTTTGTGTCTGGATTGGGGAGCTGGAGTGCCCCCTGTAGGCCACGAAAGGGTTTTGCTTTATGGAGAATTAATTTATTTTACTCTTGGGTTTAGTTATAACGTAATGCCATCTTGTTTTCTGTGGGAGCCACCACTTTGTGGCTCAATTGCCATGATGGAAGCTGCAAGTTAATCGATGCAGCAATTTCAATTCTTCTGCTGCGTGTTTATTGGTGTCTATTATTGTGGATTCAGTTTAAAAAGAAACCTTTGTTTGTTAGTGTGTCTGTGTTGGTAAATTAGTATTTTGTAATTCTGACATTGATTTTTGTTTAACGTTTTGGTTTTGATAAGTCATTAGTTGGATCTCACAGTTTTTTTTCTCCAGTGCAGCTTTTGACCATGTGATCACTTCTATCTCCTGGTCCTTTCTATTTTTCCTACTGTCAGACATTATGCTAGTATACCTTTGTTTTTTTTCTTTCCTTTTGAGTATTTTTCAGAATGTTGCCTTTTTACATTTTGTACACTACTTTGCTGGTTTATTTGGTTTATTATCATGTTAATCCTTAAGAGTAAGTTGCTTAGGCAGGCGCTCAGCTCTGACCAGGTAGGTTCTGGTGAGTGAAACAGAGTGTTGTGGGTTCTTCTCTAAATCTTCCATTACTAGATTTGTTTTGTTTCACAGGGAAATGTTGTTAGGGCCTATTAGGATTCCTAGCATCACATGCCCTTGTCTTTGATTCTGTATAAAACTTAGATGACCCAAGAATATGATTTTGGCTGAATGACATGTTATCTTTTTTGTGTTTATTTTGTTTGTTGTGTCACAATACCTCAGGTTTCCATAACTGTGTACTGCCCTTTGGTTTTTAGTTGTAGCTAGCTAGTGTCCAGTTTGGACAGCACCTTTTTAACAATTAACTTCAGATATATTATTTGCATAACTGCTCCCACTCTGTTGTCTAATTTGAATCCACACTTTCTCTGAGTAAGTCAACATGATAAAACACTAATTTTCCATTTTTTGAAGCTTTTGAAGAACTGTTAAAGGCTAATGATGTGTGAGGATTAACTCCCTCGTGATCAAAAAGAAGGTGGAGGATTAAAGGTATCTTCAAGATGGCCTTTCATTGTCAAGCATGGTTGGTACAAGGTCATGTTTCAAAAAGATGGAAGGGAGTAAGAGTTGAAACAGGAAGAAGAAGGAAACTGACATACTCCAGTAGCACTTTTATCAAGAATTTATGCAAGTCCTGGTTTTACTAGTCCTTGTTTGTGGTGCAATAAACACTGCCACTTATAATGGAATATTGAGTGGGGCAGAAGTTGTTTTGTTTCTGTTATTTCTCAGTGTTTATGTGTGTGGATGTGACCTAGAAGCAAAGAAAAGTGACAACAACAGGCAATCCCCTGCTTCTTAGTATTTCAACATCTTCCCAAAGCTGTGATAAACTGACTGCCAGCTGAATAGTTCCAATGAAAATTATGCCAAGAAAGATGGCATCCTTTGCACATTAATGACGCTCCTCATCTGCCACTATCTGTCATGTAAAGCTTCTTGTGTTTGGATTCATTCTAAATGGTTTGATGTGCTGCTAAGGTGGTTAGTGATTCACTTCTTTTGAAGTGACTTTGAGAAATCTCAATCAGACAATCTCCTCTTAGCATGAACTTTTTTCTCTCTTCCCATTGGTGCTCAGGGTGTGCTGCAAATAATACATCAGGCATTCAAGCTTTAGACTTTTCACACTCCTGTCATTTTCAAAGTCACATTTCATCAAAGTGATTTACTTTGACTTGGTGTCAAAACCATTGATAAATAATCCCAGTGAGAGACACCAAGAGTCATGGAATAGGCTTATCTGTATTTGCCAATGGTGCTTGTGTTCAGCAGCTGCAGCCTTTCTTTCTTTAAGAGGCTGTTGCAGTTTTGTAACTGGGAAAGTAGGAGTCATTTACAGAGCAGAGGCTGAGAATGGGATGATGGCAGTAGGATCAGGTACTTTGCAAGACATGAACATGGAAAGTATAAAGTGGTATGATTCATTAAGCAAGAAGGTAATAGTCTTTGTGAAGCATCCTTTGTTTAACTGTATATACAGCAAACACCAAACTCGGGCACTTTACAAATGGAGAAACTTTTCACATTTGTTTACTTAGATTTTTAATAGTTGTAGCACAGTTGAGTTATGTGACATGCTAGGAGGTCACAGTGAGACAGAAGTAGCCACTACTTCACAATACCACTATTATAATTCTGGTGTTTTGGAGCATGCTGAATCCAGTTTTGTATATTTGTGTTAATGTTATTTTCATTCTAAAGTTTGGTGTTTTAACCATGGGCACTGCCATTTTTTTTTTAATAACTGTGGCCATGTTATTATCTATGACATCCATATGGTGACCATTTGGCAGCCAATCATTGTGATGGATGACAGTCATCCAGCCACTGTTATTTAAGATGGTAGCGTCCAAGTTTCCTGTTTCAGTTCAAAAACCTTTTGTGCAATAGTTAATGGAAATTAATAAAGAACATTGGGAGTTTTTTTCTGTGTTTTTCTAATCTTTGGTTTACTTTTTTGGGCTTTGGCACTTGGTTTAGTTATTACTTTTGCCTTTTGACCCCTGTCCATTCCTGGTTAAAGGAATACTACACCCAAAAATGATATTTTGGTGGCTCTGAGGCAGGTTGGTGGTTCAAATCCCGTAAATGCCAAAAATGGACTCTGCTCTGTTACGCCCTTGAGCAAGGCCCTTAACCTGCACTTGCTGAGTGCTTTGAGTAGTGAGAAAGTGCTATATAAATGCAAAGAATTACTATTATTATTATTAAAGAATAATTATTACCCAGTGTCAATAAAAATCTATGCTGACAACACTGGACATCAGCAAACAAAGACATCCATGAAACAATTTTATGTTACTTGTGTTACATAAACCATTTGTCAAGTCATCAATTTCTATGCTTGCACCATCCCAAACAAGTGTATTTAAAAAAAAAATGTTAAATAAATGACTTCTGAAAATGTGGTTCTAGTGTGTGAATATGGAATGCACTCAAATGCAACCCAGCAGTTGAAACAAAGATCTGCCTCCCTTGACATAACATATTGTCAGAAGTAACATGAGATTTTTTCAGTGATGTTGTGGATATTGCTTGTTGTTGTAATGTTGGTCACCATAGTTGCCTATCAACAAATTTGTTATCTCTGTTCTGCATGAAAACAGGATAGTAATTTTTTTTATTGGCCATCAGTACAAACTACATGAGGTAAGTAATATATAGAAAAAATGTTATATTAAAAAAAATATTTTAAATATTTTGAGTGCACTATTCTTTTATTGTTTTTAACTTATTTATTTGCACCATATTGCCTTTTAACTTGACATTTTTTGCCACTTTGCAGAATAGCCAAAAAAGAACAAGCCATAGGTTACTATTTCCCATTCATATAACACTTTCTAAATAATATGGAGATCTAAAGTATTTGCTTTTAGCTAGAAGCATATCTTATTGTTTTATGGTCCTCTTTAAGAAGAAATAGATTTGTGCATATTTTGCATGTACTCAGCAACCATTTGTGCCTCCATGATGTTCTTGAAGAAGCACATATCACAGAATGGAAGCTTCATCCTTAAGTAACCATCCATCTAATTTCAGAGCCATTTTTGCTTTATAGTAATAGAGCTTATCCCTGGATATAAACCAAACCTGTCTAGGGGTTGTCTATTCATGTCAGACCAGTTTTGAATAACCAGTTAGCTTTCAGATGTGGCAGATTTAATTTGTGTGAGAGATGCAGGTTCCATCTGATTGATCAGCCTCTGACACCTTTGACTCTGGACTGGTCTCATTACTTCTTAGCCTGGAATCAGACTCACTTCTTTCCTCAGTTTGACACATTTAAGGAAGCCAATGAGTGCTGGCCACCTGCATTAGGAGAATGTGAGCACCCAGTGGGAGGACAGCTGAAATGAAGAGAGAAGCTCATTCATCACAGACATTTAACTCCCCACTCTCAGAGGGACAGCCAAGTTCACCAAATCAGAAGCCTCCAGCTCCTTAGAAAAACTGCACTTGGTGCTCTGGGAGCTGAGATAAATAACAGGAATGGCAGGGCCTGAGCTCCTGAAAAGCTCCTTTTAATGGCCTTGATATGTGTGCCTGGTGTATAGATCCGGGCCAGCATGAGAGTGCAGAGAGGCACAGAGTTTTAACGACTACTTCTCTGTGTCTGCTGGGACATGGCAACGCTTCCAGGAGACTGTAAGTGTGTGCCTTAAGCATATTTACTCAAGAAAATGCACTATCCCGTTAGGTTTAGGCCCAATTTCTGACATTTCTACAGCTATTAATGGAAATCATTCAGTCTATTGATCTTTATGTTATGTGGCACCTTTCATAAGGAGTGTTTTCCAACAAAGAGAACAACACAAAAGAGGATAGACACTCTTGACTGTTGTTTACTTCTGGGCTTGCTGTGTCTGTTATACCTCTCTCCCTGGACTGTACAATTGATCCTTTTTGGACCTCTTATACAGGGCAATAGAAAGTGGAATGAATGCAGGGTTGGTGGAAAAAAAAGAAGACACTGTGCTGAAAAACATTGAAAATATTGTAACTCTGTACTAAGAAGATAAGGAGAGAGAAACAGACAGTGAGAAAATGGAATTTAAAAATAGCAAAGGTTGCAAATGTTCATTTATATCACAGAACAAATGTTAATATTCTAATTTAATAAGGAGCTGCACACATAATATGGTGTCTGAATTAACATTTTTCTTTGTATGTTACTCTGTACATTTATTTTGTCTGCTATTTTTGTGTTATTAAGTCGCACCACACAAGAGCAATTGTAATTCCTATTTTTAACCTTGAAGAAGTATACAGTACCACATAGGGATCTCCCTATAGTGCTGTCATCTAATTTTTATTTATGTATTTCCTATCTTGGGTTCCATTGGGTGTAATGAATTTAAAGTACATTTTAGCCAAACCATGTTCAGTTGAGTAAGCAGACAGGCTCATTCAGTGATACTGCTCCCAGATTAGGATAGATTTGTGACCTTTAACGCAAGTCACTTTTTTAGCCACACAACTATTATCTAGTCAATATCAGTAAACTTTTCCTCTGTAGTAACCCAAGTAAACAGCTGTGTGACAGCGCTGTTGGCTCTCTGAAGCACTGATGGAATTTCAGTAAGTTCTAACCAAAGTTATTATTAATGTTAATCATCTGCTAAGTGGTTTGAAAAGGATAAGGAAACATTATTATCAGACAGAGATCTGAGGTAACACAACAAATCAGTTTTGAGGATGGGACCAGCAACCTTCTGGTGTAGAGGAGTGCTTTTTCAACTATGCATATTGGGTCACAGACATGTTTGTGATGGGTTGCCACATGACTGTGAAGCAAAAACAGCCTAGTTCATCTAAACGTGAATCCTGTGATGAGTGGTACACTGCCCTCTATTGAGCATCTATATATATAATTCGCTAAGGTCACGCACGACAGTGAGCACAAGTAAGACAGAGGCACGCCCGCCAACTCACAGAGCCCCGCTCGCCAATTTTAAGAGCCGGTTTATACTTCACGCTCAGAACGCGTATGCGCCCGCATCATGGCTGCCACGCGTTCCCAGCGTTCATTTCACGCATCCTCTGAGCAGGTCCTCAGAAATTAACGTGACGCGTGTGCGAGCTGCAGTACCAGCAAAAAGTCTTGGGGCGCAGTGTGCTAAAAGTCGGAACGTGACGTCAGAGTCTCTGTTTACTATCTACATGTGACAGCAAGCCTCTATGGAGATCCTTCGGGGATCGATGTGTGTGCTTTGCTGTTTGATGAATGGTTCAAAGTGGTGAAACAAAATGCCGACATACAGATGCATTCGTGGTGCTTTTATATTCAAGCGTTGCATATTCCCGATCGTAATGACACGATACATTTTAAAAGTCTCACATACCATCTTTTGTGCCGTCTATTTTTATTTTTTTTACTTTACCTGCTATCAGGTCCAAGAAGCTCGTAGCGATTAAAAACTGGGATGACGTTTACGATGGTCTGCTTTAATAATATAGTAAACTACGAGGTTAAAGTGGACATTTCAAGATTAAAGCCAAAACTGACACTTTAATCACAAAATACACGTTTTCACCGTGTCTTTTATTTTTTTCTCAGTGCTATCTATACATTATGTTGCCGATATGAAGTTGAAAAAAAAAAATAGACGGTACAAAAGATATGGTATGTGAGACTTTTAAAATGTATCGTGACATTACGATCGGGAATATGCGACGCATGAATATAAAAGCACCACGAATGCATCTGTATGTCGGCATTTTGCGTCACCACATCGAAGCATCCATCCCGTAGGATCGGCATAGAGGCTTTCTGTCACATGTAGATAGTACCCGAACGTAATGACACGATACATTTTAAAAGTCTCACATACCATCTTTTGTGTCGTGTTTTTTATTTTTTTATTTTTGCAACTTAACAGCAGCAACATAATGTATAGCATTATACAGTATTTGAACCACTGAGAAAAAAATAAAGGACACGGTGAAAACGTGTATTTTATGATTAAAGTGGAAATTTCGGCTTTAATCTTGAAATGTCCACTTTAACCTTGTAGTTTACTTTATCATTAAAGCAGGCCGTCGTAACCATCATCCCAGTTTTTAATCGCTACGAGCTTCTTGGACCTGACAGCAGCGGAAAGCAGCAATAGATCACCACACAGAACAAATTAAATGTATGATATTCCAACTCTCTGCACATTCAGAATTTTTAGATTTATACTTGATATCACTTTCATGATGAAATGCATTAAAGTGTGTATGTTACATTTTACATATAATTTTGTTTAAATAATGAATACTGTTAATTACACACATGGGGGTGTCACGGTGGTGGAGCGATAGCACTGCTGTCTCCCAGGGAGTTATGTTGCTGGTATTTCCTGCTTGTCTTCCACACTGTGCTCCGTTTTCCTTCCAAAGATATGCAGATTTGGGGATTTGGTGCCACTAAAATGACGCTAGTGTATGTGTGTGCTTGAGGCCTCATCAAGGGACTATTTCTGACTCGTGCCCAATGCTTGCTGGAATGTACACATCCCTGAATTGATGGATTTAATCAATAAACATTATTAGATTGGTATTGGCATAGATATTGCGGTAAGGTGTCATCAGAATTTAATAGGTGTTCTAGGCAATTCACAACACAGAGAAGTTGAACATGTTCTCACCGTGATAATACCTCACACTGCCACCTGGTGGATTCCTCCAGATTTCCGTAAAGTACGCGCGCAAGTATGAACACTACAACGCTTGCGTAGCAGGAGCGTCCGCTGCAGCATGCGTCGCGTCGCGTGAAGTATAACTCCAGCCTAAGACCATGGGATATGCTCGACAGAGCCCCACCTGCCAACTCTAACTGTCCTCCCACATTCACCCTCAAAACCATTCCCACCCACACACAGCCGACACGGCATTTCTCGCCAAGAATCCGCAGTATGCTTACAAAATAAAGCAAACTCTATATGCGCCGAAAATGTACTTTTCCAGCTAGATTCCATGCTCAGAACCATCAAACCCTTTGCTAAATCATACAAACACATGCATGAAATCGCTCAGTCCAATCCAACAGCAGCTGTACGAATGCTTTTCGAGGAAAACCCTAGGCAGAATTTACAACGCTACAATGCCCCGACATGTCACACCAATGTTGCAGCAATTTTCAGCGGAGAAGATGGCGAACCGCCTGCCGAAAGGAACATTTGCATCTGTCCCATAGGCAACTCCTGTAGACAGATTTCCATGCTCAATATGAATTGCAATCCTATGGTTTACCCACTTTTATTCCCTTACATAAGGTGACCAGAATTTTTTGGCTCAATCCGGGGACATGGGGTTGGGCTAGAGGAGCATAGAATCTTCAGATCACGAGTAGGGACTCTAAACACTACGGAGTACAAAGCAAAAGCTTATCACGTGATTTCTCGCCAAAGTTGCAGGATTTGGTAAAGCATAACCTCTGTCAAAACACCGTGCACGTGCGCCAAGTTCAAATTATCGTGGTGTTGAGATACATTCAAAAAAGTGAACCAGCTGAAATCGGGGACAAAATCTTAAACCGGGATCAAGACGGGGACATGTTTCTGAGTGGGGACATTGGCTGGCACAACGATTTATAATATGTTCTGGATAAAAGAACCGCCAAGCGAAGAAGGCCTACTCAATGCCAATTTTACGCCTACAGATTAGCAATGAGGAATATATTTAATATTTTGCACTCCAGCGTTGAACTATTCCAAAAGTACGTCATAGATGCGTATGTTAAAATGGAGGGCGCGCTTCTCAACTAGCTCTGATTTGATCAACAAGAGTTGCGCTTGGAACAATACAAAGGACTGTCAGACGCGCTGCAAGCAAACGCTTAAAATAAAAACGTACGTGTAGGCAAAATGATCATATTACAGTCCACATTTCCAGGAAGTCCAAGATACATGCAACAAAACTAGCAGGATGCCGTGGCCATAGAACGTAAATTCAGACAGCCTCATTTATTTTTCACTTTCACATGTAATCCTACGTGGCCGGAAATTTTACATGCACTGTCGGATACCCAAAGACCGGAGCACAGACTGATATACCAAATGCTGTTAATAACCAGTCTTCAGCCACGGTCAGTTGTACGTGGGTGACTTTTTCTATGGTTAGATCTTTTAACTCATTATCTGTCGTCACCACCAAAACACCTATTCATACCCTCCGTCTTTCAAGAAGTATTTGTTTCTTCTTGATTTCTGAATTCCTTTCTCACCGTTTTCCGTTCCTATTCTTACAGCGCCGTATGCTACGGCAGGCTTCGGCTAGTACTGTTTAAAGCACTAAAAATGAGATCCCAGAGGAAGCCTATAAATGTTGCTGTTGGCTCCTTACAGAAAGCTTCTATTTAACAAACCAAAAATATAATTAATATTCCCAATGACACCAACTTCTGAAACAGCCAGCCTAAGAGGATTGTCAGCAAGGACACGTATAAGAAAAATGTAGAGTGGAAGGAATGAAACAGACAAGCTTGTGGGGTGATGTCACAGTGGCACTAGTTTGAAATGCTGAAACAAAAATAACTGGTGAGGCACAAGGATGGGGGTCAGTGTGTTTTGGGGCAATATATAATGCCATGGCCCGGTTTTCAGTGGTCATGTACAACTGGTAGGTGCCTCATTTGGTGTTCACTGTTATGGAATCCATTGAATCCACAGCAAATTAGTAACAGAGATGCAAAGAAGATCTTGTATTAACTTTAATGTGCTTCAGTGAGGACAAATTCTTTCTACTAACGTTATTTTTAAGTTGTTTGATAAATTTCAGTCTACTGATACTGTGAGGCACGTATTTGTTGGACCACTGAGAACTGTAAGAACACCAGAAAATATCAAAAGGGTGAGAAATGCTGTAGAGCGGACTTCAACATTCAGTGTTAGTTAGCAGCATTAAATATTTCAAATTCAACTATCTAATTCTTCAGTGAGCTTTATGCTTCCACTTATATAAAGTACGAGTAGTGCATACATTTTATAAATAATTCAGCTACATGACTAAGCCTTTTTTACTACTCAGTTTATCCATCCATCCATTTTCCAACCCGCTGAATCCGAACACAGGGGTCTGCTGGAGCCAATCCCAGCCAACACAGGGCCCAAGGCAGGAACCAATCCTGGGCAGGGTGCCAACCCACCACAGGACACACACAAACACCAAGCACACACTAGGGCCAATTTAGAATCTCCAATCCACCTAACCTGTATGTCTTTGGACTGTGGGAGGAAACCGGAGTGCCCAGAGGAAACTCACGCAGACAACATGCAAACTCCACGCAGCGAAGACCCAGGAAGCGAACCTGGGTCTCCTAACTGCGAGGCAGCAGCGCTACCACTGCGCCACCGTGCCGCTGTACCCAGTTTATTGAATTGTTAAATGAAAACCAGAATATGCTGAACAATTTTCAAACTCATTTAGAAGAATGTATTGTTAATGGTGGAGCTCATTTGAAAAATGTTATTTAAATGTATTGTTTAAGACAATGTAATAAATGGCATAGATTCTTTTTTGACCACTTTGTTTCTTAACCATTCTTATTATCTTTATACAAAACCATTCTTATTATCTTTATACAAAATCATCATCCTTGAGCAGCACCAGTTATAAAGAAGAATTTCTTTCTCTCAGCTTCACTAAAGCTTACACTAAGCATTTACCCTGGTAGTGATATGCCTCTGACATTTATTCCATGCTGTGAATGATAATTGTTTTATTAATAATATGTTTGCCTTCCACTTTGCTATTTTAGTAATTTTGAAATGAAACAGCAAAAAAAAAAAAGAAATCATTGTCATTATTTGTCTCTGTATTGCACTGTTGTCGTCCTGGTAATTATTCTTTTCTTGGGTTCCATTATGCTATCAGGTTTTTTTTATTTGGATCCTCAGATGAAAACTCAAGCCATTGGGCCATATAGTTAGTCTATAACCAGACTCAATTCTATAGAAACAGCCAGCCAAAAGGCCTCAGATAAGAATATATTACCATATTTTGTGAAAGGGTTGCATTAAGCATATTTAAGAAATATTTATTACTGTTATACTCCATATGTAATCATTCTAATGTTAATATGCTCAAAAAGCCGAAAATCTAAACCAGTAGCAAAGCTCAAAATGTATATTTAGACCTGCATCATCTAGAGAGAGACTCAGAATGTCTGTAAGTTGATCAATTGATGACAAATCTTAAATGCAAAATTAAACAAAAGACTATATAGTGTCTGAATAGCTAGCAATAGTGTATTGAAAATTGCTGGCAATGCACTCACTCCCACCATCACACATTCTTCCTCCACATGTGCTTGATCAAATAACATCTGGATGTTATGTCCTGTAGAATACATTGCCTTTCTGCTCACTGCCAAGCTATGGATGTGTTTTGAACAGGGCTGCCACGTGATTAGTTCTCACCACAACAGTGAACTACACCTTCATTAGAATTTTTGCAGGAAGAACTAACAATCAAGTGATAGTTCTAAAAACTAGCATTGGATAACTAGCCTGAAGACTATTCTTCAGGTTCATTCCGATGCTTGTTACCACCACCCAATGATAATGTTTATTTGATAATGGTTAATAGTAAGTGAAATGAAACTTAAGTGTTCTACTTTGCAAAACAATTGGCAAAATAAATTGCACTTTCAGTAAAATTCATCCTTTTCACACCAGGATGAAGATGTTTTGTTGTTGTCTAGAAGCATTTCTTGCATTAATTTCAGATGCTTCTGCTTGTCATTTAGTTTTTAATAACAGACTATGAATATTAGACTGACTCCACTGTTAATATTTCCTGTTTCTCTTTAGTTTTAGTGAATTGAGTTCTTGTCACTTATTTCTGTTTTTGCTAAAACATATTTTCTTTTTTTTTTTGTGTTCCCTCTGCAGTTACAAACAAGGTGCTACCCACTAAATCTGACTCCCTTTTGGGCCTTTCATCTACTGCTCCCTACAGCCAGTCCAGTGTATATCTACCTGCCAGTTTTAAGCTCACCAATGCCCAGCTGGCATTCTTCTTGCAGGAGAGCAGGAGAGAACAGCAGGGAAACCAAAGTGGCCATCCCCTACAGCGAACAGAGAGTTTTGTTGTCTTCCAGACCAAAGAACTTCCAGCGGTCAATGTTTCCTTTGGCCCTTTCAGCCAGGGCCAAGTCTTACCCAAGGATCTTCTGCAACCATCCAGCCCACTGGAGATCCCAAACTTTTTAACTGTCAACTGGAAGGTCCGTGCCTTCATAGTCCAACCTAGGGTCTACTCCAACATACCCTTGGTTCAAGTGCTTTTCTATATTGCTGGTCGAGACTGGGATGATTTCCAAGTGGTAGAAAAGCTGCCTTGTGTGCGTCTACATGCGTTCAGGGACATCCGAGAGATTAAGACCTCCTGTCGCCTGCGGGGAAGTCTGGCACAATGCCTAGCTCAACTGGACCTTCCTGTCAATTGGTTCAACACTAATGTGGCTCCTTTGGGACGCCGGAAAGGCAATGAGGGCCTGGAAATGAGTGTAGAAACTCTGCAGGCTGAACTCTACTATACAGTCCATGAGCCTGACAGCAATGGAGAATGTGGGGACAACACACCACGGCGAGGAGGTGGTGGCAGCTCCCGGGGAGAAATGCCAACCCAGCATCCCCTGCTTCGTATTGGTAGTATCAGCTTGTACCAGCCAAGCCAGGAGCAGATTATGGTGGAAAAGCAGCTCGATAGGAACATCTTTGTGAAGCTGCCTGAGCAACCGCTGAAACCTGGAGCCATCCTCAGCATCTTCCTCTACCTGGTGCCCAACTCCACTGTGGAACAGTTCACCCTCAAGTAAGTGTCATTGATAGCATATAGACAAGCAGTAGCATCTTGCTGAAGCTGAAATCTTAAACTGAAAGATGAAAAATAGAAAGCAAGCGAGATAGCAGAATAGCTAAAACCAGCCTATTATCTTTTATGTTGCACGTCCTGTTTGGCTTGTAGTCTGCAGGAAACACATATGTGTAAATAAAAGTTAAGTGTTTCAGAACAAATTATTTGCTGAGTTTTAGACTATGGGAGAAAGCCAGAGTCCCCAGTGTTCCAAAGAGGACATTCCAGTTTTAGTAGGGTTCTAAGTTGGATAGATAGACAGACAGATCAATCGATGGATGGAATGAACAAATTTTGGGCCCTCAGATGAAAACTCAAGCCATTAGGGGCTTTTTACAGAAGCTCTTTAAATAAATAAATACATAGATTGATAGAAATATATACACATGCACATTTTGGTCTGAACACATACCGGAATGACTTCAAGTGAGAAAATTCAAAAGCAAGAAAAGTTCTGACTTAGCTGTCACAGTCACAGTGAGGCATTATGCAGACGTATTGCTGTTGGTATAAAGCAGGGTTCCTCAATCACAGTCCTGGAGGGCTGCAGTGGCTGCAGGTTTTTGTTCTAACCCACTTCCTTATTTAGAAAGCAATTCTTGCCAATAATTTAATTTCATGGCTTGTCAGTGCTTTAACTCTGCTATGTCAGGTAATTCACATATCCTAGATTTTCTACACCTTTCTAACAATATCATCCAAATGATTTGAAGGCTAAAAAGGATGAGTAATTCTCAGTCCTTCACTTTTTTCTATTCACTTTCCTTCCAAGTATTTAATTAAACACAATTTTCAATGATAAATGCACACAGGTATAAATGGTAACAGGCTAAATAAAGAAACGCTGGTGTTTTGACATTTGCATGTTATTGCTAATTATGAGCAATTAAAAACAGAGAATACAGCTGTTTAAGACTAAAATAAGCAATAAGGGCTCAAAATCTTAAAGAGCGAGACAACTAAGATGAAGCAGAAGTGTTACTTGAGCAATAAGTAGTTCTTATTAATCAATTGAGTTGGAGCAAAAACCTGGCAGTCACTGTGGCCCTCCTGGACTATGACTGAGGACCCCTTAATAAAGGATCCCCCATTGTGTTTCTTGACACACATCTGCTGAATAACAACAACAGCAACATTGATTTATATAGCACATTTTCATACAAAAAATTTAGCACAAAGTGCTTTACATAATGAAGAACAGAAAAATAAAAGACATAGTAAGAAATTAAAATAAGTCAACATAAATTAACATAGAGTAAGAGTAAGGTCCAATGGCCAGGGAGGACAGAAAAGAAAAAAAAACTCCAGATGGTTGGAGAAACAAAATGAAATCTGCAGGGATTCCAGACCATGAGACCGCCCAGTCCCCTCTGGGCATTCTACCTCACATAAATCAAACAGTCCTCTTTGTATTTAGGGTTCTCACGGAAAGACTTGATGATGATGGTCATGCAAACTTCTGGCTTTTAGTCCATCAATGTTGGAGCATCATGATGCTTTGAGTAGATGGTGGTGGCGCAGGCCGCCACCACAAAGAAACAGAAGAGAGAGTAGGAGTTAGTACGGATTTTAGAGCCACCCAATAATAGTTATTATAATGAATTGACTATACAGAGTATCAGGATTAAATTAAAGTGAAGTTATGAGAAGGCCATGTTAAAGTAATGTGTTTTCAGCAGTTTTTTAAAATGCTCCACTGTATTAGCCTGGCAAATTCCTATTGGCAGGCTATTCCAGATTTTAGGTGCATAACAGCAGAAGGCCGCCTCACCACTTCTTTTAAGTTTTGCTCTTGGAATTCTAAGGAGACACTCATTTGAGGATCTTAGGTTACGATTTGGACTATAGGGTGTCAGACATTCCGATATATAAGATGGAGCGAGATTATTTAAGGCTTTATAAACCATAAGCAGAATTTTAAAGTCAATTCCAAAAGACACAGGTAACCAGTGTAGTGACATAAAAACTGGAGAAATGTGTTCGGATTTTCTTTTCCTAGTTAGGATTCTAGCAGCTGCATTCTGCACTAGGGAATCCATTCCCGGACGGGTTTATCCATTTCCGGGAATTTGGGAATCCCGCATTTCATTCCTGGGAATCCCGGGCTCCCGGGGAAGACACAGTGCATGGGCATCTCACATGTGAACGGTTTTAGAACGACCAAAACTTATTTTTAATAAAACTACTGCAATATGTTGACAAAAATAAAAGACTAACCTTATCTACAAGCAGTTCATGCTGTCATATAAGTACATGTATCTTTAGTTGTGGTAATAAGAGCATAGAAAGAACAACGTCCTCACAGGTGGCGCACTGGTAGTGCTTCTTCCTTGCAGTAAGGAGACTGTGGAAGATTGTGGGTTCGGTTCCTCCCAGTGTGGATAGCGCTTTGAGTACTGAGGAAAGCGCTATATCACCATTTCCCAACCTTTAAGTATTTGTGACCTGAGTTTTCATAACAGTTCTAATCGTGCTCCCCTAACGTTTTTTTGAAAGGAGCCCACTAATACCAATTTGTTCTTTTTTAATTAATGATATATCATAGATGCATATTTTATTATACCTACTTAACTTTTATCAACATTTATCTAACTCTATATTTATTTTTCTAGTATCAGAATGTACTGTAGTTTAAGTTAATTTGTTTTGGTTTCAATAGATGTATTTTTCATATTTTCGATTCTTGTTTTCTTTTTTTCACATCTTCGCACCCCCCTTTTTGTTACTTTGCTCCCCCCTAGGGGGGCCTGCCCCACAGGTTGAGAACCACTGCGCTATATAAATGTAATTTATTATTATTATTATTATTATTAACATGTCCAGTGTGCGGTCATCCAGGCAAGAGCGCACCTTCATGCAGAAGTACGCTAGCTGCTGAGAAAGCATGCTCTGCCTCCACTGAAGTAGGCGGCACAATCATCAGATACTGATACACTTGTTTTAAACAACACCCATGCTTGCCATTGCTCTGAAACACCGCCATTTCAACTTTTACTGATGCATCCAGTTTCTTGTCATCATTCTGTGATGGCAAGTTTCTTGGCACAGATAATGCGGATGCAACAGACTGACGCATTGCAATTTCAAGTTGCTGTTCAAAGCTGTTGTCTGATGAAGTGCAAGCTGCAGCAATGGCGCCACCTTAATTATTTTCAACTATAACTCTGTTATTTCTTGATCGATTTTTACACTTTTACACGCTATATATGCAAGCTTGGCCATTCCCGTTTTCCCGGGAATTACGGCAGTTTCATTCCCGGGAATCCCAGGCTCCCGGTAATCGGGAGCCCGGGAATGGAATCCCTATTCTGCACTTGTTGCAAACGATTTATGTCTTTTTTGGGTAGTCCTGAGAGGAGTACATTACAGTAATCTAGTCGACTGAAAACAAAAGCGTGAACTAATTTCTCAGCATCTGTCAATGATATAAGAGGTCTAACTTTTGCCATGTTTCTTAAGTGAAAAAATGGTGTCCTAGTGGTCTGATGACTATGCGATTTAAAATTCAGGTTACAGTCAATAGTTACCCCTAAGTTTTTTACTTCCGTCTTGACTTTTAATCCTAATGCATCAAGTTTATTTCTGATAACCTCATTGTATCCATTATTGCTAATCACTAAAATTTCAGTTTTCTCTTTATTTATCTTGAGCAAATTACTATTCATCCATTCAGAAATACAAGTAAGACATTGTGTTAGTGAATCAAGAGAGTCTGGGTCGTCAGGTGCTATTGACAAGTACAGCTGTGTGTCATCAGCATAGCTGTGGTAACTCACGTTGTGCACTGAGATAATCTGACCTAACGGAAGCATGTAGATTGAGAAGAGCAGCAGACGCAGGATAGAGCCTTGTGGGACACCATATCAGATATCATGTGTCTTTGAGATGTGATTACCACAACTAACAAAGAATTTTCTCCCTGCCAGGTAGGATTCAAACCAATTTAAGACACTGCCAGAGAGGCCCACCCATTGACTAAGTCGATTTCTAAGAATATTGTGATCAAATGTGTCAAACGCGGCACTCATATCTAAGAGGATGAGAACAGATAAATAGCCTCTCTCTGCATTTACCTGCAAGTCATTTACTACTTTAACGAGTGCAGTTTCTGTGCTGTGATTTGTTCTAAAACCCGACTGAAATTTATCAAGAATAGCATGTTTATTGAGGTGGTCATTTAACTGCATAATGAATGCCTTCTCCAGAATTTTACTTAAGAAGTGCAGGTTAGAGATGGGTCTAAAATTTTCAAAAGCAGAGGGGTCAAGATTATTTTTCTTGAGTAGGGGTTTAACTACAGCAGTCTTAAGACAGTCTGGGAAGACCCCCATATTTAATGACGAATTTACTATGTCAAGAATATTATCAATTAGCATGCCTGATACTTCTTTGAAAAAACTTGTTGGTATTGGGTCAAGAACGCAGGTGAAGGGTTTCAGTTGAGAGATTATTCTATGTAAATCAGGTAAATCAATCCTGGTGAAAGAATTTAATTTGTTTATAACGGAGTAATAGGGGTTAGGAGGATCCACAGTGTTGGGAAGATATACTATGTTATTTTTAATATCATTAATTTATTGATTGAAAAATACAGCAATAGCCTCACAGGTTTCACTGGAAGTATTTTGGAGGCATTCCTTTGCATTACCTGGGTTTAGCAGATAATCAATCGTAGAAAATAAGACTCTGGGATTACTAGCATTGTTATTTATAATCTTAGAGAAATAGCAGCGCCTCTCAAGAAAGACTGTGTTATTGTATTCTGTTATTTTAACCTTCAATATCTCATAGTGGATAATCAGTTTAGTCTTCCATTTACGCTTAGCTCTACGACATGTTCTCTTTAAATCAGACACTGTTTGGGTCTTCCATGGTATAACAATGCTAGAAGATTTTTTAACTGTCTTTTCAGGTGCAACTATGTCAACAGCAGCTCTCACTTTAGTATTAAATCTTTCCACCTTACTATTTACATTATCCTCGCTATTATAGTTGGCACTATAAACGGACTGATTGCTTAGAATGTTTGTAAGTTTTAAAGCTGCTGATGAGTCAAAGAAGCGTTTTTTAGCAATATGCTTCTAATGAATGTTTTCTATCATTAGTTCTGTATTAAACAGTGGAAGAAAATGGTCTGATAGATCCGTATCAATGACCTGCTTTACATCAACTCTTAGTCCTTTGGTAATCACTAAGTCTAATGTATGACCTGCTTTATGTGTAGGCTGATTAATGAGCTGTCTCAAATCAAAAGTCCAGGAGGTTCATGAATTCCTTTACTTTTAGGTCACACTGATTGTTCATATGAAAGTTAAAGTCGCCGACTATTAAGAGTGTGTCATAGTTCGTAATTAAAATTGACATTAAGTCTGAGAATTCCTCAAAGAAAAACGCATTAAATTTAGGAGGTCTATACACGAATAATACTAGAACGTGAGAATCCCCATGAATAACAACGGCGAGATACTCAAAGGACTTGAATTTATCAAAACTGACATCTTTACACTTTAATGATTCATTTGCTGAAAGTACTTAGCATTAGTATGTCAGAGAGAGAATGTGCAACATTGTTTATAATGGCACTCGGTTTTGTTTTAATTCTTTCCTTTGCTATGACCTCCAAGGAGTCCAGAGTGTGTTCTATAACTGATCTAACTCTTTTAATTAGCTTGTTGGTTCGGTAAACCTCTGTTGAATTGATGTTACCAGCCAAGCACACCAGAGTTTAGAAAATCGCACTGGCCATCGCAGAGTTATAGAAGATGTGAAGGATGTCACTTCCCATATTAAAAGAATGGAGTCTATGCTGCCCTTCCTCTGATCAACTCTTCATCCATTCTCTGAATAGTGACCAGACATAGAGGCTGTTTGGTGCGGTGACAGTTAATAACCAGTTCCTTGCTTTTGCTGATGTTAAGATGCAGACAATTCTCTTTGCACCAAAAACAAACTACTGTGTCTGATCCCTCTAATTGATACTCCCCATAAGTGCAGAATCATCTGAGAATTTCTGCAAGTGACATGACCTGCTATTATATTTGTAGTCGAAGGTGTACAGAGTAAGAGAAAAGGAGACAGGAATGCTCCTTGTGATGCTCATCAAGTCTCTCAATCTGCTGTCTACCCAACAGATAGTCCATTATCCAGAATGGTACATTCACCATAGGCTCATCCACATGCATATCCCTGTGTTTACCCTTTAACAGAGATGGTTGGATGGTATTGAAGGCGCTAGAGAAATCAAAAAACATAATTCTAAAAGAGCTGCCAATTTTGTCCAGGTGAGAATAAGCTTTGTGGGGCAGGAAATTGCATCTTCCACTCCAATAATAATAATTATGCATTGAATAATCACAGTTATTCATTGAATAATGAAGTGGCATTACCTTCCAATATGGCCTCATTTAAAATAATTGTTAAATCCTTGGCCTGAGCCAAACTGGCAATTCTTTGCCATCTTTGTCTACTTGTTTGATACATTGGTGTCATTCATGTCTTGAGACTGCCTCTATATTTGTCACCTGCTTGTCCTGGTCTGACTTGCAGTGTATCCTGTGATCTGTAGGCACAATTCAGAATGATTTGCTAAATAAGAGTCCATACTTATGGAGAACGTATCAGAACATATTTGCTTAGAGTGAAATTAATTACCTGAATATTTCTGAGAGACCATGCAATATTAGTACAGGGGTCATACCAGCCTACAAACAAATTTGAGGCCTAGGCTGTCATGCTACCCGGTAGGCATGCTTTTAATGAACTAGACTCATTGGTTTTAAGTCTTGTCTACATAACATTATCCATACCTTACATTTTCAAGGAAGTTAGTTTATTCTTAACTAAATTCAGTTCTGTTTGAAGCACAACCGTAATCTCATATGGCCAGTGAGTGTTTATGGTTAAGACTCTGACACTTCATAAACATAACTTGGATTTATGATAGTATTGTCTTAGTTTCTGCCATTTCTGATCTCTTTCACACAGTTAATGCCACTCCTAACAGGCCTCTGCTCACTACACTCTGATGAGACATAGGTAGCAACAGCAATAAAACTATATGTCCTGGACTGTTGGGAATGCTCCTAGTTATAACCTGTGCTCAGCCACTGGTGTAAAGTAAATATCTTCAGACACCTCTGATGTATCATCTGTCCTCAGGTCCCAGTCTTTGTGTTTGTGAAAGGTGCTGAGGCTCCTGGCTGGGGTGAATACATCATTATGATAAGCTGCATCATATTTCATTATGTTTACTCAAAGAGACTGCTGCTGCAAAACAAAGAATTGTAATTCACATACTGTACTTCAAATAAGAAAATGAACAGTCTTGGCTCTGAAGGGCAACATTACCTGCTTGGTTTAGTTTTTGCCTCTTTCTTCTCCTGCCTTACCTCAGTCTACTTTTATTATCACACTCCTGCATTTAAAATGACCTGGCAGGGTGAATGTTGTCCTATTTTAGGAGTGTACACATTTCTATTGTTTCTGACATTATTATAATATACCATATGTGCTTGATTTCAGCCAGATCATTTATTAGCTAAAAGTGAAGTCAATTCTAAAAGAATGATAAAGTTTTAATTAACAGCTGTCAGCCACATTATTGTCTGTCCATTAGAAATGACCTGAATTTATAGAAAACATTTTAGCAAAGATAGTGATGAGGCTCAAATTGGAGAGTTTAATGTGAACCATGATCATGCTATCTAAACCAACCTATTTTAATATGTAAGCAAAATCCACTGAAGAAGAGGTGCAACTAAACAAGAGTTTAATATACAGGCATAACTGAGCTTCTGATTGTCAGACTGACAAGAACCTCAGACCAAAATCTGCAGGCAGAATTATGTCTACCCCCTTGCTGTTTCTTTTTTCTTTCTTTTACTGTAAGCTGACTTCTATACTAATAAAAGGCAAAGCCCTCACTGACTGATTGACTGACTCACTCATTCACCCACTGACTCACTGACTCATTCTATCAGTTCTTTCAGTATTTTAATAAGTTAGCAGCCACCAATAACAGTCAATGTGAATTCGTCAGTTGCACAAATAAACTACATGACCTGCCTTAGCCCTGTGTAATTTCAAATATATGAACCAGTCAGTAGAGGCATTTAGGTTACAGTTCTTCATAAAAAATGTAATAATTAAAAATAAAACAGACTTAATGACTTGAATGACTGCAAACCTGGTAAACTGTGAAATTATTGCTAGTGTAGTAGCCAGCAGAAGATAGCATTTAGTGATTGGGTAGGGACAGCTACTGTAAGTTTATTGTGTAAAACAATCTTTTTTAGTGCTCACTCTTCTTCTTCTTCATCTTTTCCCAGTTCTATGTGGAGTCAATGTGCTTCATCAACCTGCTCCATACAGCTTGGTCCTATACCTCCTCCTCAGTCAAGCCCTTTTTCTCAGATCTTCTTTTACTTTATCCATCCACCTCTGGCTTGGCCTACCTCACTTTCTCATTCCTGTACTTCCATTCCCGTCACTCCCTTCAATATTCATTGTCTCTCCACATCACGTGTCTATACCACATCAACCAACTTTCCTGTACTTTCTTAGTTATCTCTCTCATTTCTGTTGTACCTCTGATTGTCACATTTCGTATTTTGTCCCTTTTAGTAACTCCACATATCCATCTCAACATTCATATTTCTGCCACATCTGACTTATCTTCCTGCCCTCCCTTTACTGGTAATGTGTCAGCTCCATACATCATTGCTGATCTTACTACTGTCTTAAAACCCTTACCTTTAACCTTTACCTTAATTATTCAATCACACAATACTTCTGATACCTTCTACCAATTTTCAATCCACACTGCACTTTTGGGTTATCTCTGCATCTAGTTTTCCATCTCGGGCTACCACCGATCCTAGATAGTTACGTTTATCCACTATTTTTAATAGCTCTCCCTGCAGGCTAATTTCTGAACCCTGATCATCATTAAACCTCATATATTCTGCCTTCTTCATATTTTTATTCAACCCTCTATCTTCCAAAGCCCTTCTCCATTCTTCCAACTTCATCTCAGCTTCCTCTTTTCTGGTGCTACACATCACAATGTCACCAGCAAAAAAAGCATACACCAGGGGGATTGGTCTTTTATCCTAATAATTTGGCGTACATATCCTGGACAATCCTCAGATACTTTTCTGGTACTCCTTTCCCTTTCATGCACATCCAGGCCTCCTGACATGATATTCTATCATAAACCTTCTCTAAATCAATAAGCACCATATAATCCTTTGTTTTTCTCAATGCTTCTCGATCAGCTGTTTCGATGCAAAGACTGCATCAGTCGTTCCTATCCCTGGCATAAAACCAAACTGTGCCTTTCCTATGGTGGTCTTTTCCCTAAGACTTCTCTCCACAACCTTTCCCTATATTTTCTCTTTGTATGACATCAGCTTTATCCCTCTATAGTTTCCACGATTCAATATCGCCCTATCCCGTATGAATGGGAACCACCACACTGTCCACTCTCTTGGTATTCTCGTCTGTCCATAGATCTTCTGCTTTAGATCCCGCACCACATCTACTCCCTCTTCGCCTAATCTCCTCCATACTTTTCATCATCATTTCATCTTCTCCTATTGCCTTTCCATTTTTCATTCTTTTCAGTGCACCTTCAGTGCTCCTTTACTTCCTCCTTCCTTATTCTTGGTGTTAGCTCTTCATTTGGGACTACACCCCTAAATGCTACCCCTGGATTTTCTTCATTTAACAGTTTTTTCAAAGTACCTCTTCCAAATATTCTTGATCTTATCATGCTCATTTAAGACCACACCTTACTCAGCTTTCATCTGCTATACAGTATCTGAATAAAATCCTTTTCAGCCTTGTTCCTAACCTTTGGTATTCCAGTGCTCATTACACTTTTAAAAAAGACATGTGGCAATGAAAAAGAAATTACATCCTGTAAATAATTATCTTACACTCACTAAAAATTAAGGTGAATGAGTTAACTTACTTGTAAACAGACATCTTCTCTGTTATAATGGGAATGTTATGAAGAGATGTGAAGAAAAAGAACACATGTGAAGAAAAAAATCAAAAGGCCTGTCAGCTATAGCATCACTGGACATAGTGGCACAGTGTGAGGAGGAGGTCAAGACAATTCCAGGGGCTCATTACTGACAGGGCCTCTCAAAATTATTGTAATATACTGTAATTCTATTAGTTTTAATGACCAGTTATTGAGAATACATTTAAAAGACTAATTTATCTACACTTCACAAAGTTATATTTTTTCAAAAGTAGCAATCCATTCTTTTGTATTTGTCTACATTTTTTTAGCCGGAATGTTACAGGCTGGTCCTCATGAACTTCAATAAAAGAAAGGCAATCTCCTACTTGTTAGCCAACATTTGGTGCATCTTCATTTTGCATAATTAAAATGTCAAAACGAAATTCTGGGTTCCAGGAAAGGAAAGAAGAGCAAGGAAAACTTTAAAGAGAGAAGAATGAGTGACTGTTGGTCATCCATTTTTTTTTTAAAGAAAGGTCAGTTTATCTATCTGTTATTCCATTCTCTATGTGTGATGAAAATCAACCGGCTTATAGGATTATGAAATCTAACCCAGCAACCAAAAGATCAACAACTTCTAATTAGATTTAGATTACTTAAATAATAAGATGTGCAGGCATATGCTTATTATTAAGTAATTCAAATGTAAGTTGTATCACAGTGAATAGTAAACAGTAATGCTAGGCAGTTTTTTTTATAAGAGTATCTGTGGACTTATGTTGTTCACACACCTCACTAAGTCAGTTCTGCCCTTGTGTCAACACAAATACAGAACCCTTTTGCTTTTTACATGATACAGTAAGTATTGTCAGATTTTATGTCACTATTGGAATATAATTTTAATTTTTTTGACAAAGGATTTGCCCACAAAGGCTGACATTCAATTGTAAAAGAACCGATGTTTGTTTTACTTTGCACAAATTTTGGCATCATGTCATTGCAGACATGTTATGCATTTTGTTGATCTGTTTTTGTACATCACGTCCGCAATCAACCCTTTTCTTAATTTTGAATAGTTTATTATCTTCATTAGTAGAACTTCACAGTGAGTTGTTTTCTTTTTCTTCATTCCTATCCTGCTGCCCTTGTTTTTGAATACAAGTGTAATCTGAACATTTTTTCTAAGCACTTATCAAGTGCCCTAAAAATACCATGTTACATTTGATCCTGTTCCGTGATTTCTGACTTTTTTTTTGCTAAGTTTTTTATCATTAATACAAATGAAAAACAGTTGACATAATTCTGACTTTCCTTTTACTATTATAATGCTTTAAAATTTCCTCTTCAAAAAGCTTCTTCGGTGTCAGTAATGGATATTTAGCTTAGCTACCTTCACCAACATGCGGTGTCACAGAGTTGGTCTCTGTCTAATGTTCCTACTAGCTTGACACATAATACCTAAAACATCAAGGCATAATTAAAAATATTTAGGCTACACTTATTTCAATTTTGCTACATCTGTAAAGCATAAACCATTTAGTTTTATCTGGCTGTTCTTCATTGACAGCTCTATTTGCAGCGCTCAACCGGAGTTCACCGTTTAAAAATTGGGGTCTGTACAATCAAATTTTTTTTTAAGCTAACCACATCTTACACTTCTTGAGAATTTCTTCAGAATTTTGCTTTGTATTGTTCTGCTAAATGAAACTTATAATGAGGACTTAACATTTGCAGATCTCTATAGCTCAACATTTAGCATATATGTGAGATATTAACACACATCATCTGATTCAATTGAGTCACAGTGCCTCCATTTATATAAGATAGACCATCTTGTGTAACTCAGTCCACCTTATGCACAAAGTTCAAGACCTGTAATATTAGGTCCAGAGGACAAGCAGGATTGTTATTTTGTAGTGTTTTTTACTTTGGTTATTGCAGAGATTTTAGTACCTTTTTGCAGATATTGTGCTTAGCTGGGTGTTTGGAGCTTCAACAAAGAATACATCCCATCACAATAATTTTAGATACAGTAGTCAAAGAGACATATATTTCAAATTTTCTCTGCCTTGTAGGCATATGTTGATACATATATATAATTCTGTGAAGATGCAACTCCCTTCAGCACAATGCAAGTATATAGGGTGGTCTACATCTAATTATGCTGATCCAGATCGTCTGGATGACTTTGATTTATGTGGGGACAATTCCAGTTTGGTGCAAAGACGATTTTTCATTTAGTTCACACTCTTCTCGATGGTCCAGGATTTTTCAGGTGATTTGCTATGTAATAAACTTAATAAGTTATTGCGTAATGAAAATTGCATAATTAGATCTGGACCACCCTATATATAAGGCCTTATCAGCTTCATGCAGGCCAGTTTCTAGTTCCTCCCAGAGCTGTCCTAATAAGTATAATTAACTGCGCCTTGTCCATCTGCAGTGTTATAAATTAAACTTTGAGAAATGGCACATACCTGCATCCTTTCCAGTGCTCATGTGGGGCAGTGTCAGTGGTCGCTGGGTGACATGTCTTGGGGGGAATTTGGATGGTGTTGGTGGCGTCTCTCCTTGACGAGCTCTTGGGTAGTTAAATCGGCAGCTGCTTGTCCGTGTGCTCGGGAGGCGCTTGCTTGGAACCGAGGGCTTCGAGACAGCAAGATAGGGCACAGCAATAGGTCTTTGAAGGCTGTATTTGTTTTTGGATGGTTTTTGTTTTGTTACTTTTGTTGTTTTCTGAGGAGGCGCAGTTGAGGAGGACCAGTGCGGGTGTCGGGAGGTGTGCGTGGGTAAGAGCTGGCACCATCTGGTGATCAGGTGAGGGTGCTGCGCGTATAGTTCCCAGGTTTAAAGGTGTATGAGACGTGTGACTGGGGATGGGTGTCCAGGTCCCTTGTCAGGTGATTGTTGTGAGAACTTCTAAAAGCCTATCGGGGAAGCGGAAAGGAGAGATAAGCTGGGTGAGCAGGAGGACGTACGATATTGCTTGAGAACAGGAGTCGGTTAATAATATGAATCTGTATTTGAGAGAAGGACCCTGAGGGAACAATTGGATGGGTGCAATTTTTACAGGATATTTTTGTGTTTCTTTGCCTTTTTGCAATGCACAACTTTTGTGACTGTTTTCGCCATTTATTGCACAATAAATTGCACTTTTATTTAAATTACATTTCTGTGTCGGTATCTCTTACTGTTCTACTGACCTCAGTCCCTGTATCAAGGACTTGCAGTCTGCCAGTTTTATCTGTTAAGGACACGAGTGCCTGGCATGCACAAAGAAACAGAAATTATTACTCAGTGAAATAATGGAACAGTGAAAAGAGATCTAATATATTGTTTGGATTTAAACTTTAAGTCGGAGACTTGTAGATCATCTAATTCGTGTTGCCATCAGGGAAAATTAGGGTTTCTTCCCAATGAAGGCGTATCCACGAGAATTAAAAGATTTGTTGTTTGGTGAAAGTGAAATCCACATACACAGGCACGCTTGGGTCACAGAGTTGCACAGATACACATGAGATTTTAGAGACAGAAACATTATTCAAACACTTCAAACAAAAATAAGTCTCTTTCAGGAGTGAATTGAGCTCTGTGTGTAGTCGGAGGGGACAATTCCGTCTCTCAATTAAAAGAATAGAAAATTTTCTTCTTCATAGGGGCGCACCTCGGGAGCAGGACCCCCAACAGGAGCAGAGGGTGTCTGGGGGAGAAAAGAGACAAGGCAGTGAGACAAAAGGACAGCTGCTGTACAGGCTTTTACAGCGGCAAAGTAAAAAAAACTGTATTTGTTTCCCATTGTATCACCATTTAAGAGGGGGTTTCGGAGGAGTGACCGCATCTCCTTGGGGTGCGTTGAGTCCCCCTCTTCTCAACCCAAGCAGTAGAGACATGAAGTGGCTGGCATGTAGCGCAGGCTGGGGGGCTTGGGGGGTGTCAAGCGAAGCAAGCAGGGGGCAAAGCCCCCTAGTTTTATACATTATGCATTTTAATTTAACAAACCACTGTTGTAAATTAAAAGTAAAATATGAACTTTGATTGTCTCATTTGCATGTGTCACTAACATTATTTTCTTAAATTAAATTAAAACAATGTCTCCTAGAATCCATTCAAGGTGAAGGTTCAAAACCTATGAGTATTAATGAGAGCCAATTAGGGCCCATGTTGAAGGTGTGAGATTGGAGATTTTCTATGAGTTTGATTAGAGAGATTTTGATTGACTTTGGATTATTTTTGTTTATGATCTTGGACTGTTGTGAGGATCTGATCTGTGTATGAACATTGGAGTGCATGGGTGGAGAAAGACAAAACATCAAAGACATTCTAACACAGACGGTCCTTTCATTACATTCGTCAAATATAGCAACTACAAAAGATTGCTCTTCACCACACAAAAAGAGAAAAAAATGTTTTGCATTTATGAACACTCAAGTCCCATCCACATCTACAGAGTTACTAGCATCAGATGAAGTACCAAGTTACCTAAGCTTACTGTGCCATACTGAGGAGTCCTCTCCTGTACTGGAAGGACAACCAGAACCGGTTCCGCTATTTGGCTCATATTGCATGTCAGCATCTACAGCTATTCTTGCCTCATCTGCTCCTGTGGAATGTGTTTTCAGTATTGCTGGCAAGATAATTAGGCCTGAAAGATGCAGTCTTAGTGTTGCCAAATTTCAGAAAATGCAATAAAAAATGAATATATGTGAATGAAATACACAAATGAACATGACTCATTATTTTGTGGTTTTAGACATATATCATGGGGTAGCATTTATCACATTGAACTGTTAATCATGTACTTGTATTAAAAAATGAACAGTATATTCAGATAAATATTGCCAGTGTCACTCATCATTTTTCAATTGTTAATGTAGAGATCTCTGTTTTATTTAGTTATATTTCATCAACTATTTTTCATATATTACTTGGTATTTGTATGGCACCATAAATAAGTTTCAAATGTGTGTCTTTACATGTAATCCCAAACAAATACTCACAAACAGCAATCAATGGAATTCAGAAGAATTTCACTGAATTGAATTCCACTTCCTGAAGCTCCAATTCAGTGTCCTGTAGTTTTTGTTGAATTCCAATTCCAATTCCATGTACTTGTTTGAACTGAAATTGTTGAGTTCATTCCTGAATTGACCCCAACCATGCAACAGGCACGATCTTGACATTAATATTGCAAATGTATTGTACCTCTGTGTGAAGATCATTACATTTAGAAATCGTTTTAGCTTCTCCGACTGTGATTATGTGCCTATTAAGTAAAGTGATGTAAATATGCAAATGTGTCTTCTTCTTCCTATTATGGAACATGATGTGTGGTCGATTGGCACAGATGGTAAGGATAGTTTGGCACTGATGGTATGACAATATGGATGGTAAAGACCCACATAATAATAACAGGTTATAGAACATGCTAATACTACTGTTTAGACACCACTCCATTTTGTAAGCCCACTTAATCCTGAGAAGGACATGTTTACACCAGATTCTTTTCATATTGACCAATGTATTTATCTGGCTACTTGGTTATTCTAGTGTATACATTCTGTAGCTTCTAATATTGTGCAACCTGCTAAAATGTGGCTACTAGTATCTTTAGCTGCTTTGCATATTTTACATTTTCTGGTGACTTGGACATTCAGAATGTTGTGCTGGCAATACTTGGCACTGAGTTCTTGGTTTTTTGTGGTAATGATCAGGCTTTCTGTCTCTCACTTAGGATTTGGGATTTATAACCAAACTAAACTGGCTTTTTTGTCTGCAAAAGACCATTCCATGTTTTTGAAAAACTGTCAAACAGCAGTTTGCTTTTAAGAAGTTCTATTTTTTCATGCTTGATCCTCTCTTTCAAGCATTGATCTTGAATTTGGGTAGACTGGTATTGCTGATGGATTCTGTTTGATTTGCTAATCAGAGAGTACTTGACTTTACTGACTTTGTGCTTCTTGACCATTTTTAAAAACTTATCTTTACCATGCTTAGTGTGACTACTAAGACCGATAACAGCTGTGGAGCTGAATGAGTCTGTGTCCACTGTTTCATTATTATTATTGGTATTGTTATTGACTGAGGATAATGTTTTGAAATCAAGAAGGAAGATCCATATGAATAGACTAATTTGAAAAAATGTGCATTTCTTTTTCAACTAAAACTTTTCAACTTAAATACTTAATGATTATATAATGTAATGTATAACATAAGATAGAAAATGCTCCATTATATAACAGTATAATTAATTTTTTGTGTCTGTCAACATTTAACAGCCTATTTTCAAATGAGGCTGAAGCCTTTAGTAGGATGCTTTCATAGAAGACAGGGGTTGGCTGGCATCCTGACTGTGATAGATGGTTCCTTACACGTCTGGGATGGAAGGATGGAACGTCCAACAGGTTGCAACAGCTCTTTGGTGGGTCACTCATATACACTCCTGCAGAGCTTCATGGGAATTTGAGGTCCAATAGGCAGCCCTGCTGGGTCTCATGGGAGCCACCAGAGGGAGCTCTGGGAGGATTTCTTCTTTTACAGAGGTTCTGTCTGACGCGGAAGTGCTTCCTGGATGCATTGTGGCAGCACTGGAAATGCTCTCTTTTGTGGTATAAAGGAAGCCACTCCTCCTTACTTAAGTTGAGCCAGAGTAGAGTGGGTGAGGATGCAGCTCACTGAGGAGGGAGTGGAAGAGAGGGAAGAGACAGAGAGAGAAGGAAAAATGCTTTCTGTAATTGTGAAGCCTGTGAGAATCAGAGAAGACCGTGAGAGGTGTTTGAGCACAATAAATAACTTGTTTGCACCCAGGACTTGTGTAGTTGTGATTGTGTTTTGAGTTTGGGGTGCTGCAAATCCCCATACTGGCCATAAGGTGATATGAATCTTTTCTGTCCTGCTTGTTTAAATTTTCATTATTGTTGTTGTTACTATTATTATCATTATTTGTTCATTATCAGACAACCTAATCCAGTCATGGAAGCTGAAGCTTATTCCAGCAGCTATAGCTAAAAGGCAGGACCCGATCATAGACAGCATTTGTAACATAGACAGGGTTGCACCATTATGCGGGCCTTTACCTTCCATTCTAATTGCATCATCAACACCAATCAACCAATCATCATTCCATAACAGTAAGGAGAAGACATGTTTGTTTGTATTTGATAAACACAACAACACAGTGAAAGAAGCTGACAAGATTTAAAGATTTGTCTTCACATAAGTACAATATATATATATATATATATACACACTCACCTAAAGGATTATTAGGAACACCTGTTTAATTTCTCATTAATGCAATTATCTAATCAACCAATCACATGGCAGTTGCTTCAATGCATTCAGGGGTGTGGTCCTGGTCAAGACAATCTCCTGAACTCCAAACTGAATGTCAGAATGGGAAAGAAAGGTGATTTAAGCAATTTTGAGCGTGGCATGGTTGTTGGTGCCAGATGGGCCGGTCTGAGTATTTCACTCAGTTACTGGGATTTTCACGCACAACCATTTCTAGGGTTTACAAAGAATGGTGTGAAAAGGGAAAAACATCCAGTATGCAGCAGTCCTGTGGGCGAAAATGCCTTGTTGATGCTAGAGGTCAGAGGAGAATGGGCCGACTGATTCAAGCTGATAGAAGAGCAACTTTGACTGAAATAACCACGCGTTACAACCGAGGTGTGCAGCAAAGCATTTGTGAAGCCACAACACGCACAACCTTGAGGCGGATGGGCTACAACAGCAGAAGACCCCACCGGGTACCACTCATCTCCGCTACAAATAGGAAAAAGAGGCTACAATTTGCACGAGCTCACCAAAATTGGACAGTTGAAGACTGGAAAAATGGTGCCTGGTCTGATGAGTCTCGATTTCTGTTGAGACATTCAAATGGTAGAGTCAGAATTTGGCGTAAACAGAATGAGAACATGGATCCATCATGCCTTGTTACCACTGTGCAGGCTGGTGGTGGTGGTGTAATGGTGTGGGGAATGTTTTCTTGGCACACTTAAGGCCCCTTAGTGCCAAATGGGCATCGTTTAAATGCCACGGGCTACCTGAGCATTGTTTCTGACCATGTCCATCCCTTCATGACTACCATGTACCCATCCTCTGATGGCTACTTCCAGCAGGATAATGCACCATGTCACAAAGCTCGAATCATTTCAAATTGGTTTCTTGAACATGACAATGAGTTCACTGTACTAAAATGGCCCCCACAGTCACCAGATCTCAACCCAATAGAGCATCTTTGGGATGTGGTGGAACAGGAGCTTTGTGCCCTGGATGTGCATCCCACAAATCTCCATCAACTGCAAGATGCTATCCTATCAATATGGGCCAACATTTGTAAAGAATGCTTTCAGCACCTTGTTGAATCAATGCCACATAGAATTAAGGCAGTTCTGAAGGTGAAAGGGGGTCAAACACCGTATTAGTATGGTGTTCCTAATAATCCTTTAGGTGAGTGTATATATATATATATAATCAAAAAAAAAACACAGGTAGGCACATGGAGAACATGTAAACCTCCCACAGATGGTGAAAAGGCTGGGATTTGACATGGTACTTACTATGAGGCAACAGCACTGCACCACAATGCCTCCCATTATCAATATTATTGTTATCTCTCTATTATAAAAAAAAATCTTGGAAGGAGATGAGATGTCATTGTCTCAGAGACACTCTCATGTCCCACGAGAAGAGTCTTCGTGCCAAGCGATGTAACCACGCACCCCGCAAGACAAGAGCTTATGCAAAGAGATTTAGAAAAGTCCTGCGTGGTGAAATGCAGAAATGCAGATCAAGCAGCACAGTAGCAGCAGAAAGCAAGCAAAGAGGAGGTAAAATAAAAATTGTATGTGTTTCCCATTGTATCACCGTTTAAGAGGGGGTGTCGGAGAAGCGATCGCGTCTTCATGTGGTGCATTCAGCCCCGCTCTTCATAACGTGAGCAGCAGAGACACAAAGTGGTTGGCACATAGCACAAGCAGGGGTTGGCAAGCAAGGGGCAAAGTCCCCTAGTTATTATTAAAAATAATTTAATTGTCTATGTGAAATTTATCGATAAAGGAAGTGACTATTATTATAATCTATTAATCTTTTAACCATTATCATTCATGATCAAACCTGCAATATGCATTTCAAGGTTGTGAAGAAGAATATCCCAGCAACATATGGTTGTTATTATTATTATTATTATTATTATTATTACTACTACTTTTATTATTATATACAATACCATTCTGAACCTACCCCAGCAACATCAGGCACCAGGCAGGAAGCAGCAGGCAACCCAGGACATGGCAACAGACTATTTGCAGGGTTCATGTTGTTATTATTATTAATTATTATTATTAACATTGATAACATACATATGAACATATCTTTATAAAGTTATATTTTAAGCATTTAAAGTCTTTTGTAATACTGTGTGGTTATGAGTTGAAAGTCATAGTGGATGAAAGGCTTCTTAAAATGCCCTCTAGTTTAGAGATTTGTAGAAGAGCTTAGCCCATGTGTTTATAAAGACCCTGAGTGTGACTTCCTTCCATTGGAGGGGTTCCTATTTCTTATTCAAGACCTGGGTGCCCCATAATCACAATTTCATAATACTGTACTTGTAGTCCTTTACTACCACCTACTGGTTATTTGTGATTACTGCATCAGCCTACGGCCTCAAAAAGGGTCCTCTTAGAATAAATAATATGCCAGTTTTCTAGGTCTCATTTAAAGTTTGGTTTTGAAAGTAAAGCTGCATATACATTAAAGTAAAAAATACAGCAAGATAATCTATAAACAGTGTTGCACTGACATTAAAATAGCATATCCCATCTTACAGGCATTTATTTCACTGCAGACACACAATGGTTTGTAAACAGAGGTTTCCTTGTTTTTGTCTTTAGATAGAGATGGGAGATGTTTTGGAAGACGGTCAGCTGAGTTGTATGTTGGTGCCCACTTTCAGCTGTAGTCACAAAGGGGACATTTCCTAAGATGGGAAGGAGGGACCTAATGTTCTGAGAACTTGGGTGTAGATGGATATTGGTTGAATTAGCTTGTCACTGGAAGATGGGTGACCACTGATGTTATGTTGGCATTTGTAACCGTAGCATGTGCTCCGCTTGTCAATATAAAATCCTGTCAGTTTGCAGATTTTTCACATTTTTATGCACCAAACATTACAGATGCACCCCATCTCTGAAACCCGGGACAGAAATGGCCTCTGGATCTCTCTGACCCCATTACCAATCATATAGCAGCACCCTGCTCTCCCTGATTTGCTAATTTTCCTCTTTCTATTTGCTATTAACACGTCACAGCGCTCGGGGGCTTAGTGAGCGGCATGTCGGCAGGAAAGCCAACACAAAGCGTTTGGTATTCAGAGAGAAATCACAGCAGGCCTTGACTTAACTCGGCTGTATTGAAAATGTCAATAGACAGTAAATTAAAGAGCGCTCCGAGTCTGGTGTTGAAAGGCCCTGAGAAAAAAGGTTATGAAAGATGGCATAATAGAAGATTTTAAATATAAATTAAGCCAACGGAGCTGAATTTTCTAGTCCCCCAGCCTCCCACCCTAATTCTTCTCTCTATGTCCCTCTCTCAATCTGTTTTTGTCCTCTGTTTGCTTCCTTTTCAAAGACGCAACATAATTTTATGACCATGGCAATTAAAAGTTATTTAAAACGAACAAAAGAAATAAAAAAAAATAGCTTTTGTCTATATATGGTGCGTTTCACAATGAGTTTCATAACAAGATTGAAAAAGAGTGCTAGCTGTACCAATAGAAGTGCAGAAAATATCTGGAACCAGATTTGTCACTTCTCATTAATTATCATTATCTATACCAAAAAGAATAGAAGCACTGAAGACTGGTGAATGAAGTATAGGCATAGCAGGAGGTCCACTAGCCATGGCATACAGACTGGCAGTTGTGACTGCTTAACACTTTCCTGTCCTTCATGACAACCATCCCAACCCCCTCATCTGCCAAAGTCTTGGCACAGGGCAACTAATCAGACTGCTGTGCCAACTCAGAAAGCTGCACAATTCACACCAAAGGGTATTTGTCATTTGAGGGTGGATGGGTAAATATAAAATTAAATTAAGAAGGAAAACATGCAATGGATTTGCTTATTAATGTTATATAGAAAACTCAGTAGGTGGTGTTAGGAGGACATGGTTAAAAATGAATACAAAACAGAGGATTAATGGCAAGGTGACCATTCAGTTCTCTCACACGTACAATGAGCTCAGCATGGAAGGCTGAAAATCATTCATTTCACTGTAAATAGACAGGCCTCCAATTAGCATATGCAAAGAAAGATCCTCAGACAATCACTGCAAATCTGCTTTACCTTTTCTTGGCTGTCTTCATGTAACTTTTTGTCCAGCAGGGAGTGTGACTATCACCAGCCTCTTGCTATCCTTGGCTTTTTTGCAAGGCATGTCAGTCCTACTAAAGTTTGGATTGCTTGTTTTTTGCTTGCCACGTCCAAAGAAATGCTGTGATATTAAGTAAATCCAATTTTTTTCAATTTAATTTATGCATCACTTTTCTTAATAAACACTTAAACACTTAACAATGGATCACATGTGCAGTGAGGCACATGAAATAACCTTATGGATCCAGAGTCCTGGGTTTGAATTTGTTACACATTCTCTGTGGAGTCACCTGATTTCATCCTGCATCCCAAACTTGAGCATATTTGGTTTAGGTTTATTGATACTGCTTATTTGGCTCTTTCATGTGTGCCTGTGCCTTCCATTGGCCTGGCACCATGTCCAGGATCAGTTCCTGACTTGCACTCAGTTCTTCCACTGTGAACCTGAATTGTTTGAAGTGTTTTTTGAGAATTGTATGTTGTAGAAATCAACAGGAAAGTAATTTGGTGTGGGGTCAGTTAATAATAATGATTACATTTTCTTGTAATAGTGCCTTTCAAGACACTGAAGGGCATGGTACAAGATACAGCTATAGAACACATATACCCGTAAGCATGGAATTAAATAAAAACAATTGAAACTGTCATTTCAAAATTACAAACTGACAGAATTAAAAATAATCACAATGGGAGGAGGCATGTTTGAAGAGGCAAGTTTTTAGTTCCTTTTGAAAGAGAGGAGTCCAGAAATCAAAGAGGGGGTTGAGTTTTAAGCTTACAATGCAGGCATATTAAAGGCAGTGTAGGATATGCCTGTAGGGGCAGAAGGATGACATGGTGGTTAATGTGGCTACCATATAGCTCCACAAACCTCGGTTCAATCTTCACAAAGCAAACTCTTTATGTGTCGTATCCAATGAGGTATCAAATGCCCTGCCATCCCAATATATCGATTTCTTTTTTTTTCATAGCGAGTTAGAGCTAATCTTGGTAGCATAAGGTGCAAGCAGGAACCAACTTTCATGGGGTACAAATTTTTCATAGCCATCAGATATACAATGCATAATTTTAGATTAAGGAAGTCAGTGGGGGCAGCATGGTGGCACAATGGCTAGTGCTCCTCGCTCAAAGGTCATTGAAGCCACAATATCTTTGTGAGTAAAATGTACAGATATTGTTTGTACACCATGTAAGTTGTGATCTCAAGAAATAATTTGTGCTCATAAAATCTTGTTTGCACAAAATTAAAAAAATGCTTCACTTCAACATGCTGTTTAAATTTAAGCAAATTCTTGAAAGCAGGAATTTCTGTAGGTGCTGTTTTCAAATAACGGCCATGGGGAAATTGCACATTTAGTTTCCATGTCTCAACAGTGAGTGGGAAAGCATGGGAACGACCTACCAAATGAGCAGTGGAAGGCGTGCTATTATACTTTTATGTTACTTACCTCATGTAGTTTTTATTGGTGGCCAAGAAAAAAAAAATCATTTTGTGTTTTCATGTAGACTGAAAGAAAACAGTTTACGGTATAAAGGAACAGAATGGTGACCGTCACTGTTCATTGGAAATCAATGTGAAAAACGTTCATGGAAATCCACGTGTCCGTTATCCATTCATATGCTTCAACAAGCATGATGCATGCAGTTTTGGCTAAAATATTATTAATACTTCTGCAAAACTTGGCATTTGACATTAAGAGAGGACTGTTGACAGATGAATGAGCGTGAGAAGCTGGTCTTCAATTCAAATGTGCAGTATTATGGGAATGCATCTATCATGTTTATCTTGTAAGTTGAGTTATCATTTTGAGCCTACAAATGGATAATGCAAATGTGGATTTTGCCACTCGAGTTATGTGACAATTTTTCTATGGATGTTTTTCACAGCATTTCCTGTTGCACAACATTGGTCACTATTGGCTTCTATTGTATCATAAACTGTTTCTCTCATTCTACACGGACAGATGAGATCATTTTTGCTTGGTCAACACTACTGTACTATCTACAATACATGGGTAAATAACATTAAAACAAAAAATCTGGGTGGAGTATTTCTTTAATAGGTACATCTGAGAGAAGTGAGAGAAAAAATTGAGAAAACTTCAAATAGGCAGTGAGCAGGCCCAAAACTGAACCCAAGTATCATAGGCTAAGTGACAGCACCACTAACCTAGTAAGAGACTTCTAGTATTAGACTTCTAATCAATAATGTGCATGCTCCTAGTTACATCTGGTGGTGTGATGGTTAGTTTTTGCTCTCTCACAGGTCAATGTCCAGCTACTGCCTGTTTGCATGTTCTCTCTCTGTCTGTGTCAAGTTCTGTTAGGTTAATTATGACTGATTTTGGCAGTAGTTAATTATTCCCTGCAATGGGCTGGTGCCAACAAGAGCTATTTCCCAATTTGCTCCCAATGCTGTGGGAGGGACAGGAATCTGCTCCCTAAGACCCTAAATGGGTCAATAGGTTAGAAAATAAATAGATAGTTTCATGCTAGCTTCTTGCTTATTTTTGACCTTCTGTACGATCTCTGGGCAAAGGCCATTGCAGCATTGTGGCAGCTTATTTAACAAATGCCGATGAAGGAATGGAGTCACACTCAGCTCTTTATTGCCGGAAAAAGTGGAAGCTGAAGTGAATAAGTTAACCACCACTGCAGAACCGTGGCCACTCTGCAGTCATGAAGTTCTGGAAGCACAGTTTATAAGCTTAATATTCTCCCCATCCAGTCACCCATGGTGAACTCAATCGTGGCATTCATGTTCACAGTCAGTGGAGGAGTTATAGCTTCAAAGAGAGCTTAAGAGTGGTATGACACTTCACTGACGTTAATCATTATCTACATCCAGTGCAAGGCGAAGGTGAACATATTGTCATCATCCTCTTTTTTTAGCAGCTTCTCTGATGCAAATTTCAAATCTGCCTCACCACCACCGCCATTTTGCAGGCTTCTGGCCAGCAAACCTTGCCAGTAGCCTACCTCTTCAAGAAGGGGGTACACTGCATTACGTGAGAAGTACTTGAGGACTAAAACCCTTTTAATAAAATGGAGTGACAGCCAATTTACTTTCAGATCGCAGCATGTTTAGGACTATAGTCAGAGAAATTTGGGGAATTTCAAAAAAATCAGATTAAAGACAATTCCGTACTCTCAATATCCACACTCATCAATGAATAAAACCTGAAAAGCTCTTTTCTAGTGTCGTCAATGAATAAAGCAATTGAAGGTGAAGTGCCTGCCATTTGGAGACTGCTAAAGATTGAAGTGCTGCTGATCTGCCATCATAACTATGCTATGTGACGCTCCTTCTTGGCATCATGTTAGTAAAGATGGCTAACTCCATATGGCTTACCAGCATGCCTTCTTATTTCAGCGGAGCAAGTGCCAGACAGTAACTGGGCTTGATATCACTAATGTGTAATTACGAGGTTCCACACCCCACTCTGAAGGCAGATGGCTGAGGTGACAACACTGAGCAAATCCTGGACTACTTCACACCCGGCACCCATTTCAATAATTTGCAGTCTCCTGCTGACTCCTTTTTAACATACTGCTTTTTATTTTTGCATGATTTTTAAACATTGCTTGAATTGAATTAAAGGTTATATGCCAGTCCACAGTTTCATTTAAAAACTGCTGTCAACTTCAATCAATTTATTGTTAATAGGAGAAAGGATAAATATAACATACAATTCAGAAGTTACAGTATTCTCTGCTTTCAAATTTTAAAAAGCTTTTAAATGTGAATCCATTATTCCTATTATGTTTTTGTTAGAAATCACATCAAGGCAATAAAAAATAATCCCAGTCTCTAACTTGGATTGCCTGAGCAACATTCAGATGCATGTATCTAAATGGGACATTCTTATTTATTTATTTATAATCAGCCATTGAAAAGCATTGGAGCGCCAACGCTCTTCTTTATTATTGGTGATTCAGAGCCAAGAAAAGACCAGTCTTGGAATTATATTTTAATTTTCAATATTCATTACCCTGTGGTATAAAATGTCCATCTACAACAAGAATATTGAGTGACACGTGTGGCAATACCAAGCACTAATTGAGGTTCAATGTTTCATTCTTAATTACTGGGAACAGAACAGGATTCAATAAACTAGTAAAATTAAAAAGTATGTACCTCATTATGGCAACTTTCTGTAATGGACACAACCCTAAGTTGCACATTTTAAGTATTTTTGTTCTTGCACCTGGAGTGGATGTAGATGAATTAACTTTCTTAAGTTCACAGGGTGGGGGGTTACAGTAGTATAATGTTTTAAAGTCCAAATCCCAGCCCAATAAGCCACACTGCCAATCAATCTGAAGGACAACCATCTCTGATCCACATTCAGATTCAGTTCTGTATCATTATTGAATGAAAATATCAACCAGACATTCATATTCAATTTTTAATTGTTAAGTGGCAGAGAGACATAGATATGGGAGCCTTCTATTCCTTTCTTTACTTAATAATCACAACAGAGTCTTGAGCTATATTTATTATAACCAATGACTTAGAAACATGGGACCGCTATTCTCCAAACTAGATTCTCTTCGTTCTTTTTAAGTATTGAGTAATTTTGGAAATGCCAACTTCAGGTTCTGTTTTTATTATACCTGTCATAAAGGCATTATTATTAATCACTACAGGGCATGGAAATTCCAGTCTTCAAATTGCATTCTCTTCCCTACTTTTAAACATTGAGTAATTTGGAAATGCCACCTTCAGGTTCTGCTCTTTATTAGTCACTTACTGAGAGTTACTTGAGTGCCACTCTATCAACACAGCTTGCCCGTTAGTGTTTTTTACTGCAAGGCATGTCTGTCAAATCTGAAGATCTGATTCTTGTTTTTGGTGATCAAGACTACCAGAAATGTCCTTCTCCAAATCAGATTCTCTTCCTTGCCTTTGATGTGTTTGTATATATACTGCAGCACCAATTCTGCTTACAAAAGGGCCCCCTAGGCACTTGCCATTCCACATCTCAGCTCAAATCCAGCAAGCCAGGCTTCTTGCCCATTTAATGTTTCGGAATAAGTTGAGATTGTTTTTGCCCCCAAATCCTATTATCACTCACTTTACCAAAAAACAAAAAACTACTTCTGCAAGCACCAGCTCTAATGAGGAACATTTTAGCAGAGAACCAGCTATTATATAGTTCAGTTAGTTTTTCACCCCTCTATACAGGTTGGACAACTGATGTGTGTCTCAGGACCGCTGTGGACCTCCACTAGACTTCCTCTGGTTTCACGCTGCCCAGGTATATATACTTTTTGTTATAAAGAAAATATATACTTTATGTATGTGAAAGGGCAATAGTGACAACTGTGCAAAAGGAAATAAAAATGAACTGTCTTAGTGGCTACAGATCAGTGGCGCTCACTTCCACTTGATGAACTGCTTTGTGCCTGGGGCTGAGACACATTAATGATATTTTTCAGGTAGACCACCTCCGGTTTGAATACTGTATGTTCACAAGTGGTCCACAGAGAATACCACATCCCTTACACTTCATACCATCCTGCTGCCCCAGGATAATAAAAAACCTGTGCCAGTGTACAGTTTATAGACTATGACAGCTCAGCATTTAACACTGTCATCCCATAAAAGCTGATTACCAAGCTTCTGCACTTGAATCATTGTGTCACCCTCAGCAGCTGGATTTTGCACATCTTAACTGGCAGACCCCAGCATTTAGGTTGGCAACTTCATTTCTTCAGTTCTCAGCAGAAGCACCCAATAGGGCAATGTGTTGACCCTGCTGTTGTACTCTCTTCACCACCCTCTGTAGCGCTTTGTTGTCCTGAACTGAGCAGGATGTAATGCAGCAAATGAAGATAAACTCCACTGTACATCTGTTGAAGTACATCTGTTGTGTCCCCATTAGGTTGTAAGTGATAGTCAGTCCATGAAATGTAAAAACTACCTACCCTTCCCTGCCCTTCTCATGTGCATTTTTGAGTATTATATGCCTCCTGCTTCCTAAAATCTGTGATCAGCTTGTTGGTTTTTCTGATGTTAATGGAGAGATTAATGTCGTTGCACTGCTGTTTCAGATGGCAGATCTCTTCTCTGAAAGCCATTTCATCATTGTTGGTGATCACTCATACTGGCAGACAGCTCCTTTTTGTTTGAGACATATATAATTCATGCTGTCTTATGAGGGTAAACAGTATTATGGAATCTGTAAAATGGTACACCATTAGTGCTCTCACCAGCAGATTGAAAAACTGTTTAACAAAGAAAAGTTAACTAAACACCCACCCATAGTACATTCTTGCAGTAACAGTACAGTATGTGTATATACTGTATATATATATATATATATATATACTGTATATATGTATATGTATATATACTCAGCAAAAAAAAAAAGTCCCTTTTTCCAGGACTGTGTATTTCAACAATAATGTTTTAAAAATCCAAATAACTTTACAGATCTTCATTGTAAAGGGTTTAAACAATGTTTTCCATGCATGTTCAATTAACCATAATCAATTAATTAACATGCACCTGTGGAATGGTCGTTAAGACCTTAACAGCTTACAGAAAGTAGGCATTTAAGGTCACAGTTCTAAAAACGCAGGACACTAAAGAGACTTGTCTACCGACTGTGAAAAACACCCAAAGAAAGATGCCCAGGGTCCCTGCTCATCTGCGTGAACGTGCATTAGGCATGCTGCAGGGAGGCATGAGGACTGCTGATGTGGCTAGGGCAATAAATTGCCATGTCCGCACTGTGAGACTCCTAAGACAGCGCTACAGGGAGACAGGAAGGACAGCTGATCATCCTCGCAGTGGAAGACCACGTGTAACAACAAATGCACAGGATCGGTACATCCAAATATCACACCTGCGTGACAGGTACAGGATGGCCACAACAACTGCCCGAGTCACACCAGGAACACACAATCCCTCCATCAGTGCTCAGACTGTCCGCAATAGGCCGAGAGAGGCTGGACTGAGGGCTTGTAGGCCTGTTGTAAGGCAGGCTCTTACCAGACATCACCAGCAACAACGCCGCCTATGGGCACAAACCCACCTTCGCTGGACCAGACAGGAGTGGCAAAAAGTGCTCTTCACTGATGAGTCACGGTTTTGTCTCACCAGGGGTGATGGACGGATTCGTGTTTATCGTCGAAGGAGTGAGCATTACACCGAGGCCTGTACCCTGGAGCGGGATCGATTTGGATCGATGGCTAGGGCCATTCCCCCCAGAAATGTCCAGAAACTTGCAGGTGCCTTGGTGGAAGAGTGGGGTAACATCTCACAGCAAGAACTGACAAATCTGGTCCAGTCCATGAGGAGGAGATACACTGCAGTACTTCAAGCAGCTGGTGGCCACACCAGATACTGACTGGTACTTTTGATTTTGAGCCTCCCTTCATTCAGGGACACATTGTGAAACATTTTTAGTTTATGTCTTATGGTGTTGACTCTTTTAGTGTTCATACAAATATTTACACATTAAGTTTACTTAAAGTAAAAACAGTTGAAAGTCAGAAGACGTTTCTTTTTTTTGGGTAACCCCATATAATTTGACAGTTGTGTAGAATAAGCATGCCATTATTTGCGGTGATTTCTTTACAGATTGGTTTGTCGGTTTATGAAAGGAAGATGGTAGAAATGTGCGGTTCCAGAGGGACAGACACCGGAAATGATGTCAGTGATGGTAGGGTCATCAATCACCCAGTCTGCAGAGGGAGAAAGTGAGAAAGGATAAGTGAGCAGTGATAACCCTTGGCTCAGTGGGTAATTACATTTGCTAAAGCCCATAAGCTGTCTCCCATGTGCATGAGTGTGACTAATATATATATACAGATATATATATATATACTGTATATATCTTGTCATGCATGAGTCACAGATTTGCACAGAAACACAGGAGGTTATAGGGCCAAAAACTCTATTCAAACACTTCAAACAAACATTTGTCTCTTTTAAAAGTTTTAATGTGCTCCTTGACAGGAGCAGAGAGTATCTGAAAGAGCGAGAGAAAGCAAACAATCAATTCCAAGACTGACAGGTGCTGTACAGGCTTTTAAGTATGCAGAGTATGGTTGTTATGAGCTGGAGATAGGCGACATTCCCTCGCCAAGTGACCGGATTGATCACAACGGAAACATCTTCGTACAGCATCATTGCCGAAATATCCACGGTGATGTGCACAACTTCCTCCTGTCTTCCCAGAAACGGGCACCACATCAACAACTGGATCCCCCAGAGGCCTTCCTCATAACATCTGATTGTCAGGTCTTGAAGCCCATTGATGCTCCAACCTCTGTTCAAAGCGACGAGCATTCCCTGGGCAATCTCTCGTAGGCTTTAAAACAGAATAAGGAGCAGCAAATCCACAGCTTTTTCTCCAAGCAGTCTGAGAACCTTCCAAGCATTTGGCTAAGATCATCAATGACTCAACATTATGACGAAGAAACACTTTTTGGAGAACTGCAGGTATCCCGGCTGGCAGTATATTCATGACAACTTTTTCCACAACACGTTCCATCTCGTCTCCCTCAATCCAGCAATGTACTTTATGAATTAAATCTTGTATCTGCGCATGGATGGGACAATCCATGTTCAGTCTCCAATCATTAAGTGTAAAACCTTTAGCCAAAAAGGTCGTAGTCTTGCGTAAAACAACCTGCCGCTTCAGGAAATCATAATCGCCATGTTTATTGTGAGACACATTCTGTAAGGAAAATAAAGCATACCCAGATAAAAAAGGGGTGACGATAACAGCCCAGTTTTGTTTGTCCATTCCCAACAAAGTCGCCACATGCTCTAAAGCTAAAAGAAACATTTCTGGGTCATCGGAAGGACCTATTTTCGTTAGCACGTCCTTAGAATTATCAAGAAGAGCAGGAATCAGATCATCCTGTGGGTCGTGAGGAAGCGGGACATTCTGAGCGATTTGAAATAACTCCTCGGCATCCATCTGTGCAACCACTTCTGGTACCACTTGTCACACATGAGACACAGATTTGCACAGAAACAGAGGAGGTTGTAGAGACAAGAACTTTATTCAAACACTGCAAACATTTGTTTCTTTTAAAAGTTTAAACGTGCTCCTTGACAGGAGCAAAGAATGTCTTAAGGAGAGAGAGAGAGAGCAAACAATCAATTTCAAAACTGACAGGTGCTGTACAGACTTTTAAGTATGCAGAGTACTGTGCGGGAAGCTTATCGCGCAACAGAGCTGCAAGTAAGGTAAGGAGCAATGTAAAGGTAGTCTGTCAGTGTTTTCAGGGGTTTTCCCAGGAGCGTCTGTATCCTCTAGGGGTGCGATCAGCCCCCTAGCTCACAATATATGTGTATATATATATATATATATATATCATATACAGTATATTTATATAGTGATTATCAACCCTTCTTACAATTCCTTATTTGTTATACTGTATCCTGCCTTTGATTCCTTTATGTTTAATAATGTTTCTCTGATGAAGACATCTGATATGTCAAAAGGTCTATTTTAAGATATCTGCTTCATTTCCTCCCTTTGTGGATTTTTACCTATAAAATACAAACCGTATCACAGACCTTAGCTTCTATATTTAGTACATATACATATAGTATACACTGTTCATCCGTCCATTATCCAACCTGCTATATCCTAACACAGGGCCACAGGAGTCTGGCCAATCCCAGCCATCACAGGGCGCAAGGCAGGAAAAAATCCCCGGGCAGGGTGCCAGCCACCGCCGGGCTATAGTATACACTATTAATATTGTAATAAGGAATAAATTGGAGGCAGAAAAAGGTTTGGGATTGGCCACCCTGTATACTTAAAAAAGTCAGCAAATAAAGAAAACACGTCTTTACATGCAAAGTTCTGTCATACACAGTATATATTGAAGAAGCAGGAAGAGGTGGAGTCAGGGAGGCCGGAAAAGCAGGTCATGTCTGTAGAAGGTGGGTTCTGGAGACCAAATAGGATGTCATCAATCAGTAGATGGATCAGAGGTGGTGGTACTGGGAGGTCCAGTCTTCTCTTGGTCTGCAGAGGGACAAAATGAGAGAGCATTAGATGGCAGTGCCAACCCCTGGTCCGGCTAAGAAAGGACACTATTTGAGCCTGTGACAAATATATATACTAGCTGTCCCCTGCGGCTCCGCCCACATAGTAGTGAAACAGGCAAACTGTAAAAAATCAATTTAAAAGAAAAAAAATGTAATTCTGGCCAAGCGGAAGGTAGGTACACTCCAACATCACTGGCACTGTATCTGATCATGTTCAGCTCTAACGGGAGAGCGTCCCCTGTGTGGGAAGAAAAACAAGTGGCCTTGATATATCTGGCAATTAGCTGGACCTTCTAAAACACACATAGCTCTGATCTCTGTCTCAAAAACATCAAACATTACTCCTTAACAACCTGTAGATGATAACATCTGCTGACTCAAACGGAGGCTGGCGCATGAGTGAGGAGGGCCACCCCCCATTCCTTCAGTCCACAGTCGCTCTCTCAGATTTGCACAAATAAATCGGTACCACAAGCAAACTATGATACTTAAAGCAATGAGAGAAGTCGTAAAATCAATCAGAAAAATATGATCTAAATTCATTAAATAGTTCTCTTATTTAAAACGGGCACACAGACAGACAGACATTGTATGCTGTGTCTGCCAGCTCTCAATGACTTTCTCTCCAGTCAGTTTTAGTCTTCTTCTTTGTTGCTCTGTGCTCGTTGGATGTTGTTTCCCAATTGAAGGTTGTCTTTTGCTTCAGTCACTCTTTAAATAGCCCGCAGGGAAGAAGAGGCAGAATCACCAGACAAAACCTGAAGTGATGCTACATTCCATCTTGGGACTTGTGTTCTAGACTGTGGGTGAAAGAGAAGCAAGCATTAGCAATGGTGGTCTGGTCCCTCAGACACTTACTGAGGCAGGCTTAGCTTGTTAAAACCCTATAGATGCTCCCAATATGTGTGTTTCAATACAGTATATCTGTCATTCAAATGTATGATTGTAAAATCTTGCATTTATATATTTTTTATCTGTCTTGTCATTCATCTGTGGGAGACATGCAAGTAAGGATTTCTTTGCACTTTGTACACATGACAGTAAACTAAACTTGAACCCTGGATAAGGGTGCAAGCATATCTCATCGCTTGCTCGCTCAAAAATCCACACAATCCAATCCTAGGCAAGATCAGAGTCAACAGTTAATTTAACCAGAATATTTGGATGTGGGAGGACAGCTAGAGACAATGCCATACAGACACAGGAGAATATGCAATCTTTACACAGACAAGAGACAGAGGCAGTGTATCCAAACGTGCTGCATTAACCATTGTGTCACCATCATGAAGCTGTCATTCTGTATCATGCTACTTGTTGGCAATCTCAAGCAGTGGTAAACCACAGTCTGTTGTTTTATTTAAAAAGTGAACCAACCAGTGTCAACACAATTGCCACCATAACGTTTCCTGTGGTGTGCTCTTTACCTTATCTTTACCTTATTCTTGTCCTCATGCCTTTGATGCCTGGCAGTACCAATTATAAAGCAGTTACTGTATGTGTCGGAAGATGCAGGGAAATGCAAAACTGGAGCACTGGCATTCTCTGGTGCTACACAACGCTGCCATATAACCTCCATAACAACCATTTAGCTGCTTTTTTGGAGTATAATGTTTAATGTCTTTTAACGTCTTACTTGGTCTTCCAATTCTACTATATATTTATTTCAAAACTGCTCCCCAATGCTTTTGTCTTCAACCTGTGTTAAAATACAGTGTTTTGAATCTTGGACATTGAAAAATTCACGTGTGTCTTGCTCAGTGTTAACTGCACTATTAATATACACACTTCTGACTGCTTTAAAACCTGACCATGTTATTTTTTGTGCATTTTCTTCTGCTGCTGCTATTTTTCAAAATTTTATATCACACTTCATAACTTCAAACAATTTATTCAGGCATGTAATATTTCTTGGGATGACATTCATAATAAGGTGTACTTACATACAATTAAAGCTAGATAGTTAGAAGCAAGAGTTGCTTTTCAGGCTAAGGCTTTCAATTTTTTGACTATAAAACTACTAGTTCAAACTTCATCTCAGACTGACTGTGTGACTCACTTGCCAGTGATCCAGTTGTAAAAATCAATGTGAACAATTCAGTTACAACTTTGTAAGTGTGAACCACCTTGCCATGTCTTCATAGTTTAAGGTAAATATAACATAACATTCATGACCTGCTTAGTCCAATTCAGGATTGAGGAGGCCGGAGCCTATCCAGGCAGTTTCAGGAACAGGGTTAGCTTGCATAATTTATGGAGACATTCTCTCCTGGAGAGATTTATGGATGCCTTTGATCAATAAGAATTGCAGGCAACAAAATCATAAAAAGTATAATTATGGGTCAGGTTTCCCCCACATTTATATTCTTAAGATTTATATAATAATTCCGGTAAGAAAAATTCTGCTAATATATATATTAAGGTATCTACTGCCCCAGATTGCACACACTGGACAGTCCATTTGTCATGTAATTATCATTCCTATAAATAGTACTGCATATATATTTTAATATTAAGCCCAGTTAGTCTTTCATGTCAACAGTGAAGGCACTAGAATGAACAGCCCAGGCAACACCCAGACAAACCACCTAAGAAGGAAAGAACAGTGTCTAAGAAATGGAGCTGGCATTGCTGAGTGGGTTTGGACAGAGCACCGAGGAGGCACCCACCCAAATTGAACAGATGGACCCTTGTGGTGTTGCCCGACACACATCTGAGTGAATACATAATGTTGGATAAGCACCTGCTTGTAAATTGTTTCTATTGTGTATAACGCGCAGCGCCATGCCAGTTTTAAAGAAGTGATTCATTTTTGGCTTTAAATAATGCACAACCAGAATTTCAGCATAAAATCTCTCATTGTCAGTGCATCCCACATCTTTGTTCCTGGTAGATTCCAGATAAAAACAGAATGATTTTAATTGAAAGCTATTTGGCTTGCCCTATGAGGGATTGTAAAGTTTGCCAACTTTGCACGCCAGGCTACTGAAATATGGAGATTCTTTTGCTGAAAATTCATGTTACTAGTCTGCATTGTTTGTTTTTAATTATTTATGTAGTTATCTCCCTGTGAGCTTACTAACATCAAAATGTTTGTTTCATTCTGTGTGTACTTTTAGTTGTTTAGCCCATGCATGCAATTTGAATTCCACTCCCCACTCAGTTACTGAGTCCAGCAGCATGACTATTTAAACACACCGGTCAAATACTAAATTCTTTTTTCAGGATGATGCTTATTGACTCATTATGGCAAGGAGGCAGCTAGATCTATATCTGTTCATCCAATGTCTGATGCCACTTTTTATCATAGAGGTTTAAGGAGCAGGAGCCTAACCTGGTACTATCAATAGCACTGACTGCAGTGCCAGTAACTAACTGAGTACATTTCTGCATGCACCCACTCCCACTAGGCCAATATAGAGTCAGCGCTTGACCTAACTTGCACATCTTTGTGATATGAGAAGACACTAGAGTATCTAGCGATGTCCCAAGAGGATGTGCAAATTCCACAGTCAGTGACAAACACAGACAGGCCTTTTGGAGGGCAGTGGCTCGAAAGGAGAGAAAGGGAACTTTATTGGTGCATATTTTGTTTCAGAGCGCTGCAGTGTAATGTAAATGATGCTATATATACTATATTTATTGAGATCTTTTTAGTAACAAATATACAAAAATAATGCTATTTTGCCTTTTTTGGTGTTGTCAGCTTTTTGATTTTACAACAAACTATTCCTTTTGGTTCTCATGTTTTAACAGACTGCAAGGGCTTCATCTTTGTTCATAGTGATGTTTCTCTATTGATGCCCACATACATTTTTGAGTTTGAAATTAACTGAACTGAATTTTGAAAAACTTTGTTCAGCATGTGCTGTCGAGGTGGTATAGGTTCTCAGCATTTTAAACAGTTGTGAAAATTAACATCCGACTCTTTGCATATATTCAACTTGAGCACTGTGTTTTACACAGGTGTATGCAGAATAATAAACTTTCATTTCTGCTAGTAGACCCAATCTGACTAAGCTTGAATGATACTGACAGAATGAGCAGACCTGTGGTGTTACAATGCTTATATTTGAGCTGCTATTAAGAAAGTGCTGTGTGCTATGAAAAATAGTTACTTTATAAATTCTAATGTTTTTTAAAAGTGGGGAGCACCTGATAACCATAAGAAACAGTCGAGAAAAGCTAGCTGTATAAACTTTATAAAAGCTTTATAAAAGTGATTACATGCGGCTTGTATGCAGGCATTATAGCCATCTTTCACATCATAACATAATACAAACATGACAAGCACACATTCATTATACATTTTTATAGCATTAATAGCAACTATCATCAAAGGTCATGCTTTTTTTATAGAATAGTAACTTGTAGCTCACCTAACTCTAGAAAGGCATGTTGCTTATTCCTGCTTTTTCACTTTATTTTACAACAAAATGGAGGCACGCATGTGTGCTTAGAATTGACCTATTAGGTCCTAAAGGAAAAAAAATCTTGGGCCGAAGAGGAATAAGGGGCAGGGGCTTGAGTTACTATAGCCACCCCTCTGTGTATGTCCCTGCACACAAGCAGTAATTGCATTTTTCCATCATAAGTAGGAATTGATTTGTATTTGGTTTTCTACCATTGAACCATCTAGTTCATCTTTGATAGTGCCCAGTGACTATATAATAATAACTGGTAGGTATTACAATAATATCCCACTCAAAAAATTTTTTTTCATATATTAATTACCTCAGGTAGTCATGGACAAAAACATTAATCTTATGGTTTTGTGGTGAAAGGGCATAACAAAGTTTTTGATAGAATGGGACCTAGAGTACGCAATATCAAAAATGTCCATGAAAAAAATCTCACATTACTTCCATCCATCCTCTTCCGCTTATCAAGGGTCGGGTGTGGGGTAGCAGCTTAAGCAGAGAGGCCCAGACTTCCCTCTCCCCGGCCACTTCTTCCAGCTCTTCCGGGAGAATCCCAAGGCGTTCCCAGGCCAGCCGGGAGACATAGTCCCTCCAGCGTGTCCTGGGTCTTCCCCGGGGCCTCCTCCCAGTTGGGCGTGCCCGGAACACCTCACCAGGGAGGCGTCCAGGAGGCATCCTGATCAGATGCCCGAGCCACCTCATCTGACTCCTCTCGATGCGGAGGAGCAGCGGCTCTACTCTGAGCCCCTCCCGGATGACTGAGCTTCTCACCCTATCTTTAAGGGAAAGCCCAGACACCCTGCGGAGGAAACTCATTTCAGCCGCTTGTATTCGCGATCTCGTTCTTTCGGTCACTACCCATAGCTCATGACCATAGGTGAGGGTAGGAGCGTAGATCGACTGGTAAATTGAGAGCTTTGCCTTACGGCTCAGCTCCTTTTTCACCACGACAGACCGATGCAGAGCCCGCAACACTGCGGACGCCGCACCGATCCGCCTGATTCAGGGACACCTTGGGCATACAGGGGAAGTCCTAGGAGGATGGTTCAGGAATTTCAGATGGGCAATTAGAATTGGTTACAGGTATAATTCAGGATGTAAACCCTGGCTGGAGCTGAAGAGTTGCTTTCAGCCAGTCTATCACTGAGTTTGGCGTCAGGAGGTGAGCAGAACAAAGATTAGACTGAAGGATGGAAGTGAGACCAGAGAGTGGGGAAAGAGGAGATGAGAGAAGGAGTGGACTGCCTATTTGTAGTACACACAGATGTGCAACATGCTACACCAGACAGACAGCAAGTGGTTCAAGACCCATTGAGGTAGGCCCATAGAAGCAGCAGTATTTTGCTTATAAGTTTGCTTATGTTGCAGTTCGTTGCTCCTTGTATTCATTCTTTTTTTTTTATTACCTTTTTTGGGATATTAATAAACTTGTTTATTCAAGATCCAAAAATGTCCCTATTGTTCTCATAATTTATATTGCAATAAAATTCATATAATGATAAACAGTAGAAAAATAACTGATTATAAAATTCATATAATAACTGATTAACAATACAGTTGGCTCGCAACAAAATATTGTAAGAATGTAACTCAACACCAAAACCCTGTGGAGAGACTGATACCAATTATGTTCCAGTGCAAAAGGAGTTTAAAATTTGCATCAGGGACCTTACCTTATCCTGCCATGGGGACAATTCAGCAACTAGTTTGTTTAAAACTGTGACCATGAAAAGGAGCTGAGGCTGGGATTGTAAGATGGTGTGTTTTGACCCTTTGACTAGTGCTTTATGTGATCTTGTTAAAGGCACTCATCCTGTCAGTGTTTTCATTTTAAATGTATGTAGAACGCATTGTGCTGTTTGATTAATACACCAATGGCAGTGTTGGCTATAATGGAAAAAATCACTCCTCTCTTTTTTGTTCTTAAAATAAATGACTGGATACTGTGTAAAAATAAAGCAAGAGACATTTTGTCCTAAGTGTGTGAACAGTTACTTAATGTATTTGTGCATGAGTATTTAGGTTTTAACAGTAAAAATCACTCTATTATAATAAAAAAATCTTGGGACAAGTGTTACGCCTGTTTATTGCCCCATCTGCTGGCTTTGCGGGAAGTGCAATGCTGGCTGGGCAACAGGTGATATTAATCACTGATTAAGCCTCTGGGAGAGTCACGATGTATAAAAACCTGTTTTTTTTCTTTGGGGCTGGAGCAGGTTTTGTGTTGGCTTGTGTGTTTTTTTCTCCCCCTCTTCTTAGTTTTCCCATTGAATACTCGTGTGTGTATAATTTTATTTTACACCCCTAGATGTCTAGTTTTGTTATGTAAACTTTTCTTATTTTGGGTAAATAAATGGAGTTTTCCCCAAAAATGTGGTGTTGTGCCTGTTTTATGTTGCGGCTCACGAGCCAGCCGTAACACAAGACATGTCATTTTGAAGAGACTTCCTACGAGACAGAGACTTTTAACATGATATTCTTTTAAGTCATGCCCAACTTACAACCATTTTCAAACAAGACCACAGTCATCTAACCTCTCAGTCGTGTGAATGCTTTTGGCAAACACACTTCCTGCACTCTCAGCTCTTATAAATTTTATCAGGACAATAATTTTCTATGTTCCAGATGACACATCAACAACTAAGTGAAGATGAAAGAGCAGCGCATTGAAAAGAGACCCAAAAGCAAATTCTGAAAATAAGGAAAGTAATAATCAGCCCGGACCAAGTTGAATTGAAAACCTCGTAGGTCCAATCCGGGTCAAAAATAAAAGACAAAGAATAAAAGACAAAGTAGAACTTCATAAAGACGTTCAAAAACTTTGGCGCAATACACATGCAGAGCAGGTTAAAGTAGTAAAATCCAAAAGTATCAAAAAAGTGATAGTAAAGATCACATTAACACTAATAAACGGAAATTATTACTTGGTGAAATAACAGAACAGCAAATGGAGGTCAAATATATGGACATTGGTGATATGTCAGAAGTATGTAGATATTGTAAGGCTTTAAAGTTTGTACAGTACATCATCTAATTCGTGTTGCCATCAGGGTGAAGTAGTGTTTCCTCCCAATGAAGAGGCGTATCCGCTAGAATTAAAAGATTTGTTGTTTTGTGAAAGTGAAATCCACAAACACTACAGGCAAAATTTTCAAATCTACAATAATCTGTTTGCGTTTGCATCATTCAATGCTCAAAACATAGATTTACACAATAATGAACTATGCGCTTTAAGAACCTGTAGTACCGCAACAATTAACGCACAAGTTTACGTTTACAAGTTTAATTTCGAAGAAACTATAATTCGGTCAGATGTATATTTATGATCGCAGAGAAGCGACGCAACATAGAATCGAAAGAGTTAAACAATCGAATACAAATCCATACGTCAAAAAGTATCGCACTTTAAATTTAAATTTATCTGCAAAAAACGGACAAAGAAATTTTCTTGGATTTCTATATAAATCAGAAAGATCACGGCCAACATGTGATGAATTGTTAGCGATAATAATCTCCAAAGACAGAGATATCAAAGACAGAGTTGGTATTCGTGTATTTCCAAACACAACAAAAGGAGATCTTGATATGCCATTCGTATTAAAATGTTTACAGTTTTCCATGAGAATAGCTTTTGCTATGACAATTAACAAATCACAGGGACAAACATTCAAAAAAGTCGACTTATTTATTAGAGAGAAAAAAGCAATATTCACTCAAGGGCAACTATACATTGCGTTGTCACGATGAAAGTCCAAACACGGGATCAAAATTCTGTGCGATCCTGAAGAAAAGTTAATTCAAAATATTGTTTTTGCTGAAGTTTTAAAGTAAAAGTGAAAATAATGCATATGTAACAATTCCCATGAAAATATTAAATCTCTTTAAATTGTATATCCAGTTAACTAAACCTGGGGGTTGGCGAGCAAAGCGTGCAGAGGGCAGAGCCCCCTAGTCTTAAATAAAAAAAAGAACTGTTAATATATCTCCTTTATGTTGTAAAAAGCATAAAACCTGACCCAAGTGTAGTGTATCAGAGAATGAAATCCAATAATATTCAGCATCTTTGATATAAATGAAGAGGCATATTTGACAGTAATGTCAATGGGGTTAAATTTATCTATAAATGGCACAATTATAATTTTTTTAAAAAAGAGTATTACAATTATTACAGTGATCCCTCGCTATATCACGCTTCGACTTTCGCGGCTTCACTCCATCTCGGATTTTAAATGTAAGCATATCTAAATATATATCACGGATTTTTCGCTGGTTCACGGATTTGGGTCAATGGGTCTTTTAATTTATGGTACATGCTTCCTCAGTTTATTTGCCCAGTTGATTTCACACAAGGGACGCTATTGGCGAATGGCTGAGAAACTACCCAATCTGAGCACATATTACATATTAAATAAAACTCCTCAATGATATACGATATGCTTCCCGCGTGATGCTTCGCACACTTAAAAGCTCTAACAGCCCGCATTGATTTTTGATTGTTTGCTTTTCTCTGTCTCTCTGACGGAGGGGGTGTGAGCAGAGGGGCTGTTTGCACAGAGGCTGTTTTCTTAGAAGATACGGACGTTCCTCTAAAAAATGCTGAAAGACTACCTTCACATTGATCCCTTCATTGCGGCCACTTTATCGCGGTGCTTCGCATACATAAAAGCCCAACAGCCCTATTGATTTTTGATTGTTTACTTTTCTCTCTCTCTGACATTCTCTGCTATGCACACTTCTTTCAAGAGGAAGATATGTTTGCATTCTTTTAATTGTGAGAAAGAACTGTCATTTCTGTCTTGTCTTGGAGCACAGTTTAAACTTTTGACTAAAGGGTGTTATTTCATGTCTAGAGGGCTCTAATAATGTCAAAAAACGTATTTAGAAGGTCGTAAACAGGTTTTCAATGCTCTAACTGCAAAAATATCAGATTTATAAATAAAGAATCCTACTCCGTGGAAATTAATTTATCTGTCTGAGGCAGATTAACCGCGATAAATGAGGGTTTTCTGTATAACTGTGCGGAGAATATTTATAAACAGTGTGGGAGAGTTTCTAAGGGCTTAAAATATATAAAAATAACCATACAAGCATATGGTTTCTACTTCGCGGATTTTCACCTATCGCGGGGGGTTCTGGAACGAAACCCCCGCGATCGAGGAGGGATTACTGTACTATTTTTCGCTGTTTGTATCTATTTTAACAAAAACATTCAATTGCCTTCAAAGAACATGAAAATGCAATTAATGGGGCAGAGCTGTGGGTAGCTGAAGCCCACTTTACTCCAAGAGGAGTCAGACCTCACACTTTATAAAACCCCTACTTTAGTGGAGTTTGCCCATTTTTATGCAGAATGGCTGAGAATCACCATAAACTCCTTTGTGTGCATGTATCCATGTAACATCAGCTGCTGTAACACCCTCAGTAATGTGGTTAGTGGTGTTGACATGTCCCTTCTCTCACTCACTTCACTCCCAATGAGCTGTCAGAGATGTTGGAGAGTATGGCAGGTTCAGCAGCAGTGTAGAACTGACAGCTACACTCGGTTCTGTTTTACAGATCTTTGGGCCTCTCATCATTACTGATGATGTTCCTATGGGGTACAAGGTTGGGATTATTCCTTACAGCTGGAAAGAACAGCAGTTGACAGCTGATCAAGCAGATAATGTGCTTAAGGAGCAGTCTGGTTATGTTTTAACTGTGTAATTGTTTAATAACCATGATTTTATTTACTTGATCTGACCTTTTAAAATTAAATTGGCTGCAAGCACAGAGTTATGAGCTGTTATTTCATTTTCTGCTATCACTGCTTCTGACCTCAAATGGCAAACGCCTGTAATAGACTGACACCCTGTTTGGGGCTGCTACCTGTATTGCAGCTGATGCTGTTTAAGCTATAAGTTGAATAAAGCAGATTTAAGAATGTTTGTTATCTTATGTTATATACAGTAGTATCCATGGGGGCAGCATTCTTCTTTGCTGTCACTTTGATTCAAAGTGTAATATCAGTAGTACAAGTGCTACACTCACCTCTCATTTACACCTTTATCAGACATTTCATATGGGTAATAGCTGAACACATCACAAAACACTCATATCATCATTTTGTGCTGGTTCTTCACCTTCTTGCCCATCTTTACCATCAGGTTGTGAGGCTTTGGAGGTAAATAGTCATGGAGAGTGTTTGCCAAGGCAAAGAGATGAGCATCTTCAGCAGGATTGTTTAGTGGAGGCACAGTGAATGGCTAGAGGTGGAAATATATTATCATAGTTTATGATTTGATAACCAATAGAACAAATAGACAAAAAATGGCCAAGAACAGACAGGATAAAAGCTATGATTGGAGATTATTGCTACAAGGAATGTTGTTTATAGTTGGATTTAAGGATGGGTGTTAAATGACTTGTAAAGGTGATTTAAAAAAGATGTCAGTATGCTCATTATCAAATCAAAATATTAGGATCAAAACCCAGATCCATTAAAAACTATGGTCAATAAGTTAAATTTGAAACTCTGAAAGCAAAGGTATTGATGAAGAGAGGGACAAAGAAATGCAAAAAGAAAGCACCTATTGGAGTGTTAAATGGTGCTGCTGCAGATGATGACACAATAAGGTAGTTGTCAGGTAACAGGAACCTGGTGACATTGTTGAAAATAAACAGTATGTGAAAACTGTGGGTACAACTGTAGCAATCTACAGTCATGCAGAGGACACCAGATTCAGGCTAAAGGAAGAATGGCACGCTGGTGTTGGCATGAATGTGCTACCTTTTCAGCAGCTTTTAAAAATGAAGACTCCAAGGCTAATAACTGCTAACAGTTTGTAACATCCTTTATAATAAAATATAAATAGGAATTTCTATTAGTAATATGTCAGGCCACATTTTCATAAAAAAGCAGCTTATATACCTCATTCTGGTAGACATGTGATGTAATGCTCTATAATAATTGTATGGCCCTGACTTAATTTAGCCAATTGGTATAAGCAGACTAATGAGATTTGAATGAATTGATATTAGCATACCAAAAGAGATTTATCTTAACCATATTATTTACTTGCCAATGGAGTTCATCGAAAAATAGTTAAAGGGAAATTCATCTCATAGAAATTAAAAGCCTAATATTGATCACATTAATTATTGTTAGAAAACTAATCGAAAATAGCCTGAACAGCATTAGCAACTCAATAAAATTTCATGTTTCCAATATTTTCACCTCAATGAAAATGTATCCCATTAGAATTAGAAGTTCAAAGGAAGTTCACCTCAATAGTATTAGTTGTACCAAGGAAATTTATCTCATGAGTATTAGCTTCCCAGTGGATACTCACATAAAGGCTGAGTGGAAATTTGTCTCAACAGCATTAACATCCCAAAAGAACTTCATCTCAGCAATATTGTTAGCCCAGATGAACATTAATCACATCAGTATTGTTAGTCCCATAAAAAATCTTATCAATATTAGCAGCCTAATATAATTTTAATTAATTAGTATTAAAGGTTTACTGGAAATAGAAATTAATCTCATCAGTACCAGCAGTACAATGTATATTGAGGTTATTAGTTTTAGCAGCTCAATAGAAATGTAGCTACTCTCAATAGACCAGTTTAATTCAGTTCATCACTAATAAGTGCCTTTTCTGGGTGATGTGGTGACAACCCAAGAATTATTGTGAGGATTTGGTTTATTTCCAAATCAATTCAGTTCACTTTTGTATAGAGATCTCTACTTAGTGAAGGTAAGTTCACAAGTAGGTACAAATACAAGCTAATGTCAATATTTAATTGTTTAACTATTGTCAATTGACAATTTAGGAGAGGAAAACAAAAACCTTCAGTCAGCATTATCCCTGGAGAAAATAAAACTCCATGGAGGTCCACAGTCAGTTTTAACAGACAATGCCAGACACTGTCAGGAGTCCTGGAGACCTCTACCAACTCACCACTCATCCACACCTGGGCATTCTACAATAGAATCTGTGCTAGGCTGTCAAATATAACAAAAGAAGCTTTTCATCCATCGATAGTCAGGGTATTGTGTACTGAAATAGTGAGTCTTCAGCCTGGAATTAAATACTGAGACTGAAAGAGTGCCTTGTATTTAAACAGGGAGATCATCCCACAACTTTGGGGCTCTGTAATAAAATTCTCAACCTCCCAATGTTATTTTATTAATCCTTGGAATCTTTAGTAGGCTGACATCTTGCTATTTTAATGCATGCTCCAGTTTGTAAGTTATAATAAGTTCAAATATGTAAGTACGGCCTTGGCCATTTAAGGCTTTATATGTGAGGATTTTGAAGTCAGTCTTAAGCAAAACTGGAAGCCTGTGTAAATACAATACTTAAGAACTAAAGAAAGACCAGGAGACCACAGGTAAAGGGTGAGACAAAAGAATGGTCAGAGCAAGCAAAGGTTGGTGCCAGTAAAGCAAATGTACTCAAATGACTGAGCCAAAGGCACAATCAAAATGTTAATCAAAATCAAACCAAGGCCTCCAAACAAACCAGTATTAACACAAGATGGATGAGTATACATGGAAGAAGGTGCTGCAAACCCTGATAGCATTACCTCTTGTATAGATATCAGTCACATGCTAGCAAATGGGAGGGCCCTTTATGGTAATACAAAAAATAACATTAACATAGGACAACTAAATGTAAAACAAAACAAGAGTTGAAAATGAAAGTAAAGCTGAAATCTGTGACTTCCAAAACCTCAGAGAACCTCCACTGGTTCTCTGCAAAAACTTTGTAAGAGATAAGAAATTATTAACAAGCTATTCAATCATGACAGTACCTCGTTGTAATCCAATTCACTTATTTTATTGTATCAATTGACACTCAGCATCTCACCATTAGTATGCCAAAAATAAGTAGACAACTGAGGAAGCTTCATACAGGAAAAGCTGCAGGACCAGATGGAGTCACTCCAATTTTAAGTCCTGTGCTGACTATCTTTGTGGTATCCTCTGTCACCTATTCAGTCAGTCCCTAAGGCTCAAGAAAGCGTTGTTTCTGCTGTGGAAAATATCCTGCATTGTTCATGTTCCAAAGATGGCTGACGCCTCTTCACCTAATGACTACACAAACCTTAGGCACTTACATTTCATACCATGAAGACCTTTAAGAATCTGGTCCTGGATCCAATGCATTTTGCCTATCAGACAAAGATTTGAGTGGAGGGTGGAATTTTCTATCTGCTCCCTGAGGCTTATTATCACTTGTACAAAGCTGTCAGCACTCAAAGGATGATGGTTTTTGATTTCTCCAGCGCCTTAAATACCATCCAGCCTTCCCTCATTAGGGGTAAACCTGCGGTGCCCTGGATAATGGACTATCTGTTGGGCAGACCACAGTTTGTGAGGCTCATGTAATGTGTTTCTGATATAAATCTGATCAACACTGCAGCACCACAAAGAACAGTTCTGTCTCCTTTTCTCTTCACTCTACACACCTCAGGATATGAATGAAACATGAGGGACCTCATGTATAAACGGTGCATATGCAAAAAAATGTTGCGTACACCCATTTCCATGCACACTTTGAGATGTATAAAAACTAAACTTTGCATAACGCCACGCACATTTTCATGGTAGCACCTCACCTTGCGTATGCACTTTTCTGCTCGATTTTACAAACTGGTAGCACCCAGCGTCAATGCAGTGCTACTGTTTCTGTGTGGTCTCCCTGTTTTCAGATTTGCACAATGAAGCAGGATTTATCAAATATATTGAAATGAACTGTATATCGTTTACAAATTTAAGGCTCTTGCTTGTAATCATTCTGTAACAATATAATAGTGCTCACAATGGCCAAACTATTCCAGATATCACAACTGCTTTAGCGTTGCTGCTCTCAGTGCACCACATGCTTCAGTGCTTTTCCTGCATGGACTTCGAGGGTCAGCAATAGTTTCCTCCCAAGAGAATATCTGAAAGTTGCAGCAAGACAATTATCTTGAACTTGGTAAGACTTAGTCAAATTATTGCCATCTTGCATGTCCTTTTAGATGGTAGGACAATGGACATGACCCCAAGGATAATTCAAGGAACTGCCTAATTCACAATACCACACACATTCTCATTACTCTCTCCTGATGGAAACACCAGTCTAATGCTTGATATACAGTATTTAATACTGTGCTCAATAAAAGTAAATCCCAGAGCTCTCTTTGTTTATCCTAGGATTTACCTGAAATGAGAAATTATCTATAGTATGCACTTTGTAAGTGCTGCTTTGGCAAAAAAATATATATATATAGTTGTATGCAACTGAAACCAATACTGCTTAACCCCTCACAAATCTTTTGGCAAAAATCTAGAAAGATTAAAATCATGATTAATGAAGACAGACTAAGATGTGTGCAACAGCCATCCGCCATGCAGAAAAGATAACATTTTCAAACCAATATGGAAGACACTGTGCATCACTAGAAGTCGTCTGTGCTTTGAATATAAAACCAGAAATTCAAATTCTGTAAGGGAGTTTTGGTTTTAAATGGATTGAGGGAACAATGCATGACTTAAAAATTCAGCCGCAAGGAAATTCTTTCCATGCATCTCATAAGCACTAAAATACATTTGCAAATGACAGTGTATTGCTGTCTTGAGGGATTCCATTTAAGGCTGTCCTAAAATATGTTTAACTTGACTAGTTTAAGGTCAAAAACATTACTGCTTTGCATTAGAGTAAATGCAGCCTCAACATCATTCGATTAAGTGCTTCATTTAATGTTTCTTTGACCCATGTTATTGTTTCAAAGTAAAATTTCTAACAATTGCATTTAATATATTCCTTTGAGTAATGAAGTGAGGAGTGAACTCCGTTATCTGTAGGAACAACATGCTGAGATGTTTATATTGATTCATTAAATGTTGCCTGTATTCTAAAAATTATAATTCCTTACTGATCAGAATTTACTTTACAGCATAAAGCATTCTTTGGTATGTGCAAGGTTATGATCTTCTCTTAGGCTGACATGAATGGAGCTTCTTTTAGTGGTAATATTGTTGACCATATGATGATTTGAGGCAGCTAACTGGTTTCAAATTCTTTATGCCTCATTCATAGAGATCAACTAGTTAACATATAAACAGAAGAATGTCAGAATGAACTGTCTTGCAATCATCAGGTTTGGAGTTCATCAAGATGACATTCGTATATCCTCCTTCTGACCCAGAGGCCCCCTTTACAAGTGGCATTTACATGCTTAGAATGAGATAACACCTAACAATTTTAAAGTCAGGTGTAAATGCACTTGTAATCAAACCATTCTGACCACATTCAAATGAAGACATTTGGGATGAATTTTACTGCCAGGTGTAGAGTTAATTCTGTAACAGTCCAGGTGAACAATGCCAAATGTAATAAGAACCACTAAATCCAATCACAAGGTTATTTGATGGAGGGGCTAGTGCATACCCCAATGCATAACCTAAATAGTTTTATTGCAGGGCATACCCATTCACACAAAGTCAATTTACTGTCCTCCATTAATCTAACCTGTATGTGTTCAGAATGTGTCGAAAAAATCAGGACTGCTTAATTAAGAACTCAGACAGAGGCACCTGGGACCTCATGCATAATGCTGTGCGTAGAATTCACACTATAACATGGCGTACGGACAAAAGCGGAAATGTTCGTACACACAAAAAAATCCTGATGCATAAATCTGTGTGAATGCCAACTTCCATGTTCTTCCGCTACATAAATCCCGGTCAGCATGAAAAGTAACGCACGTGCATATGCCTGCTCTCCCGCCCCAAGTCTTCCCAGAATTACGTACGCCTCTTTGAGTATGGAAATCAATATAAATAGCCCTTAACCTCGGCCTTCTGTGAAAAGACAATGGTAAAAGCATGAGAGAAAATAGAAGAATTTCAGTGAATACAAAGTGCAGGCAAGGAAAAACTTACTATTTGTTGGTTTAAACAGTGATATAATCAACAAAAGGAAGTTGATCGAGTGACAGAGTGTCGGAGAAACTCAAAAGTTTAAGTTCACAAAGTCGCACAGTGCCTGAAATAAAAAAGATGTCAGATAACAAAGTTGCTGTGAAAAGGCAAGTCGTAGCCCACCGTCTGAGTGTCATATGAAAGCTTATTAGGGTACAGAGAAAAGAAAAAAAAAATAGGGACACAGTGAGAAAAAAGCTCGAAATGCCAACTTTAATCTCAAAATTTCCACTTCAATCATGTAGTTTATTTTGTCATTAAAGTAGAACATCATAAAATTCATCTTTAAATCGTTTTAGTTACTAGTTTCTCAAATACCATCGTAACTAAAGTAGCACGTTAAATTCTTTGTTTTGTATGTGTTCTTCTATGTGTGTGAATGACTATGTGCATCTTTGTTAAAGGGCTTTCTCTTCCTCCGACAGGACACAGAATCCATTATATTTGTGATATTACAGCTCTATGAATAATTTAAGTACTGAGATGTATACCTGATATCATTTTCATGATGACAGGAATTAAGGCATGTTAAACATGGGAACATGGTGGAATAGTGATAGTGACAAACAGGCACCTAGTCCACAGATTGTTCCTGCCTCTCGCACGATTCTTGCTGCGCCATGTGCGACCTTTGATGAAATAATTTACTGCAGCAGTACTGTCTCTTTCAAACGTACTAACCCCCATTCCTGTCCTTCCTTTTCTTTCTCCAAGTAACCAATCGCCACACAATCAGCTCTGTAATAGATGTAAGCCATCTGTAAGCTTAGAACGCTGATTCTTCAAAACTTTTAAGGAACATTGAAATATCTCCATAGTACATGTTTAATTATCCTATCCATCTATCTTTCCAGTGTCATGCCAGCTCCAGCAAGAATACAGCGCAAGGCAGGAATAATCGGGATGCCAGCTCATCGCTAGCGATGTGACACCGTGTCCTCACGTTTAATAGATAGATAGATAGATAGATAGATAGATAGATAGATAGATAGATAGATAGATAGATAGATAGATAGATAGATAGATACTTTATTAATCCCAAGAGGAAATTCACATAATCCAGCAGCAGTATACTGATACAAAGAAACAATATTAAATTAAATAGTAATAAAACTGAAAAGAAAAAATAAAATTAATGTTCGCATTTACTCCCCCTGGTGGAATTGAAGAGTCGCATAGTGTGGGGGAGGAACGATCTCCTCAGTCTGTCAGTGGAACAGGACAGTGACAAAAGTCTGTCACTGAAGCTACTCCTCTGCCTGGAGATGATCCCGTTAAGTGGATGCAGTGGATTCTTCATGATTGACAGGAGTTTGCTTAGTGCCCGTCGCTCTGCCACAGATGTTAAACTGTCCAACTTTAATCCTACAATGGAGCCTGCCTTCTTAACAAGTTTGTCCAGGCGTGAGGCGTCTTTCATCTTTATGCTGCCACCCCAGCACACCACCGCGTAGAAGAGGGCACTCGCCACAACCGTCTGGTAGAACATCTGCATTATCTTACTGCAGATGTTGAAGGATGCCAACCTTCTCAGAAAGTATAGTCTGCTCTGAGCTTTCTTACATAGAGCATCAGTATTGGCAGTCCAGTCCAATTTGTCATCCAGCTGCACTCCCAGATATTTATAGGTCTGCACCCTCTGCACACAGTCACCTCTGATGATCACAGGGTCCATGGGGGGCCTGGGCCTCCTAAAATCCACCACCAGCTCCTTGGTCTTGCTGGTGTTAAGGTGTAAGTGGTTTGAGTCGCACCATTTAACAAAGTCTTTGATTAACTTTCTGTACTCCTCCTCCTGCCCACTCCTGATGCAGCCCACAATAGCAGTGTCATCAGCGAACTTTTGCGTGGCAGGACTCCGAGTCATATTGGAAGTCTGATGTATATAGATTGAACAGGACCGGAGAAAGTACAGTCCCCTGCGGCGCCCCTGTATTGCTGCCCACAATGTCAGACCTGCAGTTCCCAAGATGCACATATTGAGGTCTGTCTGTAAGATAGTCCACAATCCATGCCACCAGGTGTGAGTCTACTCCCATCTCAGTCAGCTTATCCCTAAGGAGCAGAGGTTGGATGGTGTTGAAGGCGCTAGAGAAGTCCAAAACATAATTCTTACAGCACCACTGCCTCTGTCCAGGTGGGAGAGGGATCGATGAAGCATATAGATGATGGCATCCTCCGCTCCCACCTTCTCCTGTTATGCGAACTGCAGATGGTCGAGGGCGTGACGGACCTGTGGCCTCAGGTGGTGAAGCAGCAGCCGCTCCATGGTCTTCATCAGATGTGATGTCAGAGCAACAGGCCGTTAGTCATTCAGCTCACTAGGACGTGATACCTTTGGGACAGGAGTGATACAAGATGTTTTCCAAAGCCTCGGGACTCTCCCCTGTTCCAGGCTCAGGTTGAAGATGCGCTGTAGAGGACTCCCCAGATCCAACGCACAGGCCTTCAGCAATCGTGGCGATACACCATCTGGACCCGCTGCTTTGCTGGCACAAAGTCTTTTCAGCTCTCTGCTCACCTGGGCTGCTGTAATTGTGGGTGGGGATGTCTCACCTATGCTGGTATCAGCAGAAGGATGGTTGGAGGATGCAGTACTCCGGGGTGAGAGTGGGTTACTGTGATCAAACCTATTAAAGAAGTTGTTCATTTGGTTTGCTCTCTCCACGTCTGTCTCGATGGCGGCACCCCGCTTCGAGCTGCAGCCAGTGATAATCTTCATCCCATCCCACACTTCCTTCATACTGTTGTTCTGCAACTTCTGCTCCAGCTTTCTCCTGTACTGCTCTTTCGCCGCCCTGAGCTGGACTCGGAGTTCCTTCTGCACGCACTTATTAACAATATAGATTATTTCAATGATGTTAACATTTTATCTGTATAATGTAATAAACATATTTTGCTGCGTTTCATTTGAAAAATGAAATTGTCATCATATGTAAATACGTGCTTTATAAAGTGGCTCAGGTTGTGCAATATTATAACTGTAACGCAAGTTTACAGTGAGGTAATTGTACTTTTAAGTACAAGCAGTTCTATAAGGAGCACTTCATGGATTGATTGAGTGTGTTTATAGTTCTTGGGATGAAACTCTTTCTGAACCGCAAGGTCTGTACAGGAAAGGCTCTGAAGCATTTGTCGGATGAGAGCAGTTCAAGTAGCGAATGGCTGAGGCAGTGTGTGCTTGATTAAATATACCGATAATTCTCTTTCCGATCAGCTGCTCTGAGTGGTACAGTGAGAGTAATATGGAAAAAGATGATCCACTGTGGCAACCCCTAACGGGAGCAGCTGAAAATAGAAGAAGAATGTTCAGTGAGAGTAGCAACTCTAAAGCAGCTATGGTATTTGGAATAGTTTGGCTATTCCGTGGGACATTATATGTATTGTTACAGGTTAATTACAATCAGATGCCTTAAACTAATGAACAATATGCGGTTAATTTCAGTGTATATGATAAAGCCACGTCAGGGATATGGAACTAAAAAGAAAGGGAAACCACGCTGGAGCAACAGCACTGTTTTGACGCTGGGTGCCGCCAGTTTGCAAAACTGATTGGAGAACTTGCGTACACCAGGGTTTGAGTTACCATGAAAATGTGTGTGGCTTTAAGGCAAGTTTAGGTTTTATACATCGCAATTTGAACGTGGAAAATGCTTATTCAATATTTTTGTGCGTATGCACCATTTATACATGAGGCCCCAGGTGACTGTGCAAAGTCCATACAGATAATGACTGAGTTTGGAGCCATGATAGAGCCTGGCTAACCTGTTGTTATTTAAATTACTGTAGTGTGAGATTGTGTGGATATAGGTATGAGTATGGTTTGAAATGTACTTTCTGTCTAGGGCTTCACATACCTTACAGAGTTTAAGCTTCATGTGATCCTACAATAGATAAAGGATTTGCAGAAAGTAAAAGATGGTTGGATTTCTTACAAATACAAAAGCCAGCATGTAGTTAACTAAAGCATACAAATGGATTACATGTTACAATTTATTGATAAATCCCATCCCTCTTTCTTGGCATAAACCTGAATGCTAGTATAGTCCTGCTTGCTGATGCATGTGAATATGATAGGTTGGGAGTAGGTGTTAATCTAGCAAAATTCAATTGCACAAGGGAAATTCAGCTCTTGAACCTGTGGATGTCAGTAGCGGGCAAAGGTTGCTCAAGTGTTACAGAAAATGAAGTACGCCTCAGCAAGTATGTGGCGGTGAAAGACTGAGCAATTATGGCAGAGAGGGTTTATTAAGCGCTTAGAGGGGTGCACGAGGTCATGAAGAGACCAGTTACAGTAATAAGAACAGGCACTCCTCTTGATGTGGGTTAATCTGCTTTTGCAAGCTGCCGGGGGCCCTTTTGACCCCAGCCACCTCAATTATACACAAGCATTTCCTTTTTCACTTTGTTTATTGGATGCACAGCACAGAAGATAAATTATTGTTTGAACACATAAACAAAGAAAAATTCTGACTGCTATGGTACTGAACCTTAACTTTCATGGCTGCTGGTTCAATTGTTTCTTCTGACACATCATATCATATCCTGTGTAAGCCTTTTTATCTACTTGGCATTGAACTGTAAAACAAATATATGCAGTATATGTACTTGTAAAGAACAGTAGGGTGCTGATCATTACCGATGGGTACAATAGTAAATAAAGTAAATAAATATTGTTTTGCTAATGTGAAAAACTGATTTTTGGTCCCAAGACCACAATAAAAAAATAAACCAAGGAAATTTCAGTTGTAAACTATACCACTACATGCCACTGTGAGCATTTTCTATAAGTGTTGTTTGCTGCCTGGCCTTTTGGAGAATTTTCTATAAGGTTAAGAGTCTTGCCCATATCTCTAAATAATCCCAGAAACACCAGGAAAATGTGCTGCCATATATGAGTTTGCATGCCATTATGACAGGTCTGATGTTTGCATAAACCTTAAGGAGAATGGTCCTCAGGGATCCATCACTACATGCAGTCAATGTGCAAATTCACCTCCACAGACTTTCATCTCTGCTCCTTCTCATAGCATATGGTAATTTCTGCAGTTTCATCCATATGATTGTTTCTTCTTGGAGATTTTAAATTACCTTCCATGTCCTGTAAACAATGTGATGAATTAGTCAAGCAGCTGGAAAAGCAAAAGAGATGTGAAATGTTGTTGGCTGCAAAGAGAACTGTCATGCATTGCCTCTGCACATTCAATGTGAATCCTAAGGGTGTGAAAGGATTCACTCAGGCAATTAATGTATGTTTCTTGTGTGGACTTGTAAAGTGTGAAGGGGCAGTGGAGTTTCTAGTTCAAATCGTAGCTTTATATGGCCTATTCTTACAACAAAGAGATCCTTGGGATTTCCTCCAAACAAGGAAAATCATTACATGTAAGCAGCAGCTTACTTCTTGTCAATGCTGCAGTTCCATTAGTGCTGACACTGATATCCAATTATTAATAAAGCTGAAATGAGTTTGAAAAAATATTCATTAAAAATGGTGGCTTGTTGATTGTTTTGGTTGTCAGTCCAAATTGGTGACACATAGTTTTATTAAGAAGGCGATGCTTCCACCCTAGGCCAAACTGGTTCCTGACGATTATTCAATCATAGCGGCCTATGTTCAAACACATCCTAATCTTCCAGCTGCTGGTCGATGTGCCGCCCTAAAACTGATAGTGGAGGCTTTAAATTGGTTAGCTGTATTTCCTGAGCCAGCTGTAATACACATAGCTCTGTATCCCGTAATGCTGTTAATCCCAAGGGGCTTTTCACTGATCTCACCGAGGATCAGTGGCAGTTGGTGGGTTCCCTTAGTAACAGAGGAGGTAGCTGAATGACAGGGTCACTGGCTTATTTTTTCACTCCTGTCACTGACCGTTGATACCTGAGTGGTAAGTTAGAAATGAAAAACGAAGAGACAAGTGCAGTGTGCTGCCGCTGGGACTGCCTCTGGGGGGGAAGTAAACGCTACTGTTTAAAAGCATGCAGACAGCAAAGCATCCAAAGTAAGAAGGTTGAGATGGGGTCTAAAGAGGAAGAAATAATTAATAGCATAAGAATAGCATAGTCAGGAAAGGAACAGCAGCCCTGATGCTGATCATTACATGGCATTGTGTGGCTGCAGCTCTTCCTATCAAAGTGCAAGTTTCTTCCATGTCGTCGTCTTGGGGAATGTCACACTGTCCTGAACAGTGGCTGGTGAAATTGTAAAACACTAATGGATGTAAGAGTAGCATAGGAGCAAGTACTTTAAATAGCATACTACAAAGAAAAGTTGCAATGGCCTGTCAGTTTTGCAGCACAGAAAACTCTAAATGGCAAAGCATACAAAGAAACAAGGCCTCTGAATGACTTCCAGTCCTGAATTTAAAATGCTTATCCTTTGTGTTGGCAAAATGGAGTAACAGGGTAGAGTAACACAGCAAATACTTACTGCGGCAATGGCAAAAAGGCCAGAGTTATTAAAAATGTGCATACATATTGTGAAAGAAAAATGTAACTGCTTTCAAGCTACTAAGGGTTAAAAGCAGACAAAGCTGTTTTGCAATAATGGCAGGTTATTCATACAGGCGTCTGTCATAAGACAGGGTGCAGTAAGCATAAGCTGACCTAGGATAACGTACTTTTTAGGAACATGTCTGTTAGACACAGGAAAGATGATCTTTCCTTCTTTACGGCCCCATCTGACATGTACACAAAACAGAAACAGTTGGCAGATTTGTGTAATACAAGATGCTATGTCTTTTGATAAGTAAGGGGAAGGGGGAAGAAGGAAGGAAAAAAATAAAAAGCCGACTGAAAAAGCGGAACTTTGCTCTTTTGCCTTGCAACGCATGAATCCTATGTACTCACCAGTGCCTGAATAATGACTGATTGATTGGTGTATTCCTGTCTTCCTCAGGGGTTACTTCCACAATATTAAACTAAAAACAAATGAGTAGCAAATAACAATCACTAAAAAAAAGTAATCAAGCTACAGGTAGCCAGTAACATTTAACACATAGTGCAAACAAATAGGCAGCTCATGTGTTTAATAATGGCATTGTGCTCACAGGTCTAACAAATGATGGCATGAGAGTTAACAGTTCAATCACTCTGTGCTTGTGCCTCTTCTAGTATGGCATCAAATGCTACAGCATCACTCTCTCAAAGGCAGGATCAAGAGTAGAGTATTGGAATGTATGGCAACTGAGATGATGGGAAGTGGTTTTTGTCAGACGTACCTTGTCATACAGTGAAGTTTTTTATGCATTGGAGTGGGACTCTGGTGAACTGTGTAATAATTCTGAAATAGGGATTATTTAAAATTAATTTATGTTTCTGTATGATTTTTTTCCATCATTGTGACATCACTGTGGCAACATCTCAGAAGGTATTCTGCCATGATCACTGCCTTTTTGTGGTATTTGTGTTGTGATACATTTTTTACAGGTTTCAGAATATATCTCACTCTTTGACTGATTACTGGTTGTTAAACACTATCTGTTTCATAACTAACCTCAGATGGCCTTTCTTTGTGCATAAATGATGTCTCTTTCCAGAAATGGGTTTGCTTACCTCAACAGTGCAAGCAGTTTTAGGTGGGTAGCTGGAGCCTAACCTAAACAGTGCATCATGACATCATAGAGCACATTTATTCATGGAGGACACATTCACCAATTAAACTAACCTGTATTACTTTGGGATGTGGGTGACAAACACACCCAAACACATTGAGACATTATGCAGATTGCACACAGGCAGTGTCCAGAGCAAGATTTGAACCAGAACTCTTCGGCTGTGAGGCTGAAGCACTAACCAGTACTTTTTCTAAAATAGTTTTTCAAGAACAAATAAGTTTTTTTTTGTAGTCTATTCACTTTTTTATGTGTAGCGTATTACAACATGAAAAAAAAACACATATTTGTTCATAGCAATCCAAATCAGAAGTGTTATTTGACATGTCAGAAGTTCATATACCACAGTATTCAGAATTCAGTTAGCAGAATCATCAGATCAAATTTTTTTCTGCAGTTTTAGTTTATTTTTAGAAGTTAACAGTTTTTATGAAGGTGTTGATTCTGTGGGATTTTAAAATTATTTATTTTATTCATGACCCTTTTACCTTGTAAGTATTCCCACTACACATAACGTACTGGGCAAATATTGCTTGGAAGAAATACATTACATGAACTCTGTAGCTCTATTCTTAAGAAAGTCAAAAATAAAATATGGCAAAGTGCAAAGCTCATGTGCTTTAACCTGCTTGGAGCAAATTTTATTTTGTACTTATTTCTTCTTACACTTCAGGGTGGCTATGTACAAAGGTCTGGCAGCAGATAAGCATAGATTTTTGGTGAAGAAAACTTTGAAGTGAACATTGGTTTGAGTAATGGAATGGAATCTCTGGAAATTATATTTTATTCCCCTTCTTTTCTCACACTTTGATCCTGTAGTTAAATTTACAAATTATTTTCGTGAGCATGTTGGTTTCAAAGGAACAGTTGTTGATATAAATTACTACTGTGTGTGTGTATATATATATACTGTATATATATATATATATATATACTGTATATGTACTGTTCCTTATTTACTTTCTTTTTATATGATGATATAGCTACTCTGCGGTGGGTTGGCACCCTGCCCAGGATTGGTTCCTGCCTTGAGCCCTGTGTTGGCTGGGATTGGCTCCGGCAGACCCCCGTGACCCTGTATTCGGATTCAGCGGGTTGGAAAATGGATGGATGGATGGATGGATATAGCTACTGTGAGCAAATTTGCCACTAGCCATTTCACACCAATTTACAGAAAATTTAAATTAGACCTTCTGGTTCTACACAATATGTTTATAAATTTTCTTGATAGCTTGCAAATGTAGTACTATATTCTTTCCAGTGTCAGCAGTTCTTAAAGTTGGAATATTTTACTACAAATCACAGTACTGTTCTTTTTTGGATATTTATCATGTTTATTCAAAAATGCTGCAGCATTCAATAAGTAAATGGCACCATGAGTGCTCATTTCATTCAGTGGGCTGATGTGCCGGGGCTGGATTAAATACTAGTACTAGATTTGTTAGTCCTGCTCTGTAGTGTCACTTGAGGGCAACCAGATCTTGTACAGTCATCTGTCCTTGCCTGCACTCAGAAGTGGGTTAATTCATAGTGTCCAGCGATGCTGGCACAAGACTTGGCTACCTTCATCTTGCTTTGAACTAAGCTATAAATGAAGGCCTTTTTAAAGTTGACCTGATCAAATATTGGTCCACCAATATCTTATTGGGTACAAATGTACCTTTGGGTTATTATTAGTATTATTATTGTCATTTAGCAGATGCCTTTATCCAAGGTGACTTACAAAACATCTTAAAAATATACATGAATGAAAGTTGCAAGTATTAGACGCAACAGAGCACCGGATAAAAAGTAAGCACAAGGGAATTAGAACAAGTACATAATTATAGCTAAAGCGAGAATATTATAAAAATCAGTATCCTAAAGTCTTTATCAGTGGAACAGAAGGAAATTATTTAATAAAGCAGGATGTTTGTAAAAAAAACCAAAGTAAATTGCAAGAATGGAGAAGCATTGACCAGTCGTGGCACATCTGGCAAGAGGAGAGATGGTCAGCAGACGGCCAGAGGCATATGGGAGATTTCTTGAGGGGCCATAAGAAGAGGTCAAGGATATCAAGGAGCAGAAACACTGAGAGAACAGTAGGTCAAGAGAAGAGTTTTGAACAGGATCCTTGCAGCAACAGGGAACCAATGGAGGGACCAAATGGAGAGGAGTAATAGGACTGAAATGAGGAACAGAGAACACCAGTTGAGCAGTTATATTCTGGAGCAGCTGGAGAGGTCTGATTAAAGCTAAAGCAAGTACAATCATGAGACAGCTGAAATAGTCCAGTGCCTGAACAAGGAGTGGCATGGCATAATTAGTGAGGAAGGGTCAAATCCTCTGGATATTGAGAAGAAAGAAACAACAGAACTGGATTGTTGAAGATATATGTATGATGAATGAAAGTGAGGAGTCCAGAGTCATAACAAGATTCCTGACTTTGACTGATGGAAAAAGAGTGACATCTACTAGGGTGATGCTTAGAGACATATCTGAGGAAGGAGATTAAAAATTCAAAGTAGAGTTAAAAAAGGTTTTAAAATATAAAATAAACCACAAAATATGTTTTTGTGCATAGTTCATTTAGTTTTAATATAATTGCTCTTTCACATAAGCCGCTGACATTACTTCAAATCTAAAGTCTCAACATTCTGTTACAAAAATGATGAACTACATCTAAAACATATTTTTTAAAAATATATGACTACATTTTAAAATATGTCATAAAATTCTTAAATGATAGATGTATTACAATATTTTGCAGAAAATTGAAATATATTATAAAAGATGTCAGTTATTGCCATTTTTGTTTATTGCAATTGTTTTCTATGTATTGCATTATATTTTTAAATATATTATTAAACTGGCATGGAAAATATCATCCAGTAGATATTTCTTTTATTTAGATACTGTATATTCTAGATCAAATCGCATTGTGATGCAACACAAATTATAAAGTTATTATTAACCTAGAAGAATTTAATAAGGTTGTAAATTGAAGCATAAAGTACTGTATGATGGCTGAGCTACCTACTTGAACTACTTTTAGTAAGTTACAGATAGTTCAAAATACAGTGAACAGGAGTCATTGGGAAGAGTGAAGTTAGCTTTTGTCAGGTAAAGCGACACGAATAACCTTTCATATGTCTGGACGCTCAGTATGTTACTATGCACCTCTTATTCACAATATATTTGGAAATGTGTTTGTTGCAATATACAAAAGAAGAAATATATGTCTTTATATTTTAGATATAATGTTATAAATATATATCAGAATCACATACAGTATATGTTACAATACATTAAAAGACTAGCTACGTTACCCGTCATCGCCTATGAAATTTACTATGACAATGAGCCTTGTTTATAATGCTATTAATTGGATGTATCTAACTAAGTACTTTTCTGTACTGTATATGAAAATATATATATATTTTTTTAACTAGGGTTAAATATTATTAGTCCGCTGGAACACCTTACTCTTGAAGAAGCTATATAAAATTACCCAGAATTGTTACCATTCTTGCATTTCCTAGTGACTGAACTTGGCTTTTGTTGATGGTATTATTTTGTATTCAAACAGGTAGCTAGTAGGAAGAATGTGAATTTGGTGTATAAATACAGTTTCATCCTGTAAAAATGGTAGCTTCAATCAGACTTGAGTGTATTGCTTGGTTTACTTCCACTTATTACATATAACATAGACTTTTACAGGCTGAACATTTACATGGGATGTACAGTCAATTGAATGTTTAAGCACTGTACTGAAAACAACAGGTGAAAGGAAATAATGTGAACTATGTACAATGGCTCAGTGCTTGAAGTGTTACTCTGTTTAGTCAGCGTCTTGTTCCTTCTTGCCTTTCATTATTATTTTTACATGACAACATATTAGTCGATTGTGGTGTAGGAGTGATTGGAGTACCTTGCTACATTAACTGATTGAATTTGGGGGGAATGTGATATGCCAGTAGCAGCCCACTTAAAAAGCATTGTAATGCCCACCTCCTGTATGCTCTGTCAGTGGGGGACTCCTTTACTGGTGTGGGCTGCTGGTCTGAACACTTTGCTATGCTAGCATTCCATGGGTTATGGGGTGCCTTGACAGCAGCCCCCTAAGAAGCACTGCAGTGTCCCCCTCCGGTATGTTCTGTCAATGAAGGATTTTTTTACTGAGCTGAGGAAGCATTTAAACTTACCAGGCATGCCATTGCTCCTGGCATGTATTGTACACAGGACTTGGAGTGAGTTGGTATGCTGTGCCAGCCTTTCGCTGTTTCTGCTTTATAAACCAGAGAGTAGCAACACATTGTGATCTGACTTCCAAGGGGACACCCAGTTCTCCTCAATATTGCATTTATTTCACCAACAATGGCCCATCATCTCCCACAACATTTTTCAAAATATATTGTAGCGACTAAGGACCGCGAGACACAATACAAGTGCTGGAAAACATGGTGCTCCAAAAATGCTGACTTTATTAAATAAGAACTGGCCAGAACAGCCATAAAAACTTCCCCCAACCTGCTGTGTTCTTTTTCTTTTTAAGGGTCCCCCAAAACACACCAGCCCCACACCCCCTGCCTTCCTGTCTCCTCCCACCCCCTGCGCACGCACCTTCTTTCTTTCTATGTAGTTAATAAAATGCGGAGCCTTCCCTAAACAGAAAACATTAATTACAGTACGTCACAATATATACTACGTATTAATGCAATCAGCAATCTATAGGAAACAACCCCATTTGAATCTGTATATATTTTATACTGCATCACAAGGTGTAAGAGGAAGGTGACAGAATAAGGAGTGCTACATGTACTCGAGGAGGTCAGCTAATCATCTCTGCTTTGAGCTACATGGAACTTTGGTCCCCTTCCCCTTCTAGTAGCGGTCTTCATTTTCATAAAGCAGCAGTCTAACTTTACTTCACGGTTCCTTCCCTTCCTTCACAGTGCTCACCAGAAAAAAAGAACTCAGTTCCTAAGAAAAGCCCATTTATAAAGAATTACTACCAACAAATATAGACAGATGAAAAAACGTGTCACCTAATTTTCTTTTTTCTGTAATGGTACCAGTTTTCAATTAAATTCGTTATGGCATTTTTGAGATTTTGAGATATTTACTTTATCTCATGGGGGTTAACCCTAAATATCTATATTGAAATGCCCCTTATCGGATGCCAACTGGCCTAGATATACCTTCCTGCCAAATTTCAGCTTTTTAACTAAATAGAAAAGGGTGTTTTTGTTGAAAGTATGTGAATCAGTCAACTTTGCACTATATACTCTATATATAGCATTGTCCTTATATTTTAGTTATATTGCAGCATGTTTCATTTTCATAAAGGTTACTAAAATTATTTCTAGTAAAGTTTATAAAGGTATTAACCTAAGGTATAATCCGCCAACCTGTTTAAATGATAAACGTTGCACAGTCAGATTAGGAATACGTTTTAGGCTGTCATGCTTACAGATGTATCCATTGTAAAGTGTAATAGCGTATTAACCATAGGAACATAAGGAAGAGTTCTATACAGAAGAGGTCATTAAGCCTTGTCAATTCCTATTCACCTAATGTGTTTAAAGTAATAGTGAATTAAGCTCTGAAGGTCTCCAAGATTCTACTTTCAGCCACACTTCATGGTAATTTGTTTCAAGTGTTAACAGTTCTGTCTGCCACAAAATCAATTATAACATTGGTGTGAAGTTTTTTAAGTCTTTGTTAAAGCACTTATTTAAAAGTTATTGGCATCTATTTTATTTACACCCTTAGACATTTTAAATACTTCACTTGTACAGTAACCTTCAGAATAGATCGTTTTCTCACTTTTTCTTTCCAGAGCAGAAATGTCCTTTCATTTAGGGGTGCACTTGTTTACTCTTCTTTTCACTGTTTCTAGTACTGCATTGTTTTTTTATTTTTTCAGAAATCCACAAAGTACTGCAGATGCAGTTTCATGAGTGCATTATGAAGTCTGAATGTAATGTCTCTTGATTTATAGTATATTGTACAGTTTTTTAAACTTTATCTGCCTTTTTAATTGATGATACACATTTCATGGCCTACTCACCTAACAATGAACTATGGCAATGGAGGAGAGAAAAACAAAAACTCCAATGAGTTGCATCCGTAGAGAAGATATAGCTCGGGGGTGTCCATTGTCAGTTATAACACAAAATCAGACACGCTGCCCTTCCCCTCCTGGCCGTTCTACAGTATAGTTGGTGCTGAGCCCTCTAATATAAGGACAGAATATTTTCATACTTTGATTCCAAACCTCGCAATACTTCAGATATATTACCCATGGGTAGAAAAACAGCTAGGACATAGAGCAGTGGCACCTAGTGCTATAAGAAATCACAAAGAAAAGAAAAATATGAAGGTGCGTCAGCAGCAGTTCATAATTATTGAACAACAACAACAACAACATTTATTTATATAACACATTTTCATACAAAAAAATGTAGCTCAAAGTGCTTTACAAAATGAAGAATAGAAAAATAGAAGACATAATAAAAAATAAAAATTAAGTCAGCATTAATTAATATAGAATAAGTAAGGTCCGATGGCCAGGGTGGACAGAAAAAACAAAAAAAAAACTCCAGACGGCTGGAGAAAAAAAATCAAAATCTGCAGGGATTCCAAACCAAGAGACTGCCCAGTCCCCTCTGGGCATTCTACCTAACATAAATGAAACAGTCCTCTTTGTATTTAGGGTTCTCATGGAAGGACTTGATGATGATGGTCACGTAGACTTCTGGCTTTCAGTCCATCAATGTTGGAGCATCATGATGCTTTGAGTAGGCAGGTCTAGTCAGGGTGTGGTCCTGACTAAAGCAGTGAGTCTTCAGCCAGGATTTAAAAGCCGAGACCAAAGGAATATCTCCTGTGTAAGCAGGCAGATCATCTCACAGCTTTGGGGTCCTGCAGTTTAAAGCTTGATCTCCCACTGTTATTTTGTTAATCTTTAGAATCTTTAATAAGCCAGCATCTTGAGATTTTAATGCATGTTCTGGTTTGTAAGTAATGAATGAAAAAGTGAAAGCAAATGATGTAGTAAGCTTTGTTTTTGTCTATTCTATTATCTGTTCAAAAATGTGTAACAGACTGTTTTGGCAGAATCTTTCTCTCATGATCCATTGCTGGCTGTTAGCTGTTGAGGATGTCATTATTAGCAGTACTAATCTCCAGGTTCCTTTTTGTATTTCAGATTTTCCTTTTAACTATTACTTTCATCAGTTTGTAAGCCTTATGGTTAATGTTGTTGTCAGTTTTTTTTCTGTGGATGTTATGAGCTGATTTTTTCCAACATTTGTTTTCTTTTAGTCTTCTCCTACATCTGTGGAGATTTATCAGTCTTCTTATTGTTCCTGCTTGTATCTTGTTGCTTATTGTTTCAGTACCCGAAAAAAGATGCTATTCTTGTTTGCAGAATTTATGAAAAAGCATTGCTGCATTTCACTGATTCCTGGTTCACACAGAGAAATGTTTAAAGGAAAATATGCATGACTATTTTCAGGCAAAGATCATATACTTTATTGTCATGTGTACACATCAGTGGTAATCGCTTTTGGTATTGTATTGCTATACAATTCTGAAATCATGCTTTACAAAACAGGCAGACCAATAAATTAGACATTAAGCATTAAACACAATAGAATGTATTGAGCACACTCCAAGCAGTTATTAAAATTGCAAGACTCTGACGGGACTTACAGGTGTCTATGGAGTTCTACAGCCTTAGAGCAGTGGGAAAGAAGGAATTCTGGAGGCCCAGTGGTTTAGTGAAAAAGAACCAGTCACTTGTAGAAGAGGGCAGAAGCTAAAAATATTACTGGTTGATTTATTGAAGCAATTCAATAAATACGCTGTAAAAAATACTTTTCTTGGCTTTGTTTGAGCTCTGGTTAATGTACACATGTAATGATAATAACCATGTAAGTTGAATTGACTAGCATATATGCAAAATTAAACATGATCATTGCTATATATTTAGGACCAACAAAATGGCCCAGATTTACTAATGCTCATGTATTTCATCTGCAATTTTACTGCTAAGGGTTCTAGTAAAACAGGGTACAAATACTGTATAGAGTCACAAGAAAGAGTCTTAGACATCATGAAGGTTTGGGACAGTCACCCGTGTATTGTTCAAAGGCTGCAAAATGAAGTTAAATTGAACACAGATGTTCACACAATCAAGTCCAAAACAGAACTGAAGTTATTGAGACAAGATGGCGGCTTTATGGGCCCGTCAAGTAAAATCACATCATCTGGGGGGAACCAGAAGTGACATCTGCTGGACAGGAAATGACGGCATCATCGGGGTCAGGACCAGAAATGATGTCATCATCGGTCCACATAAGTGACGCCATCAATGGCCTCCAGAAGTGACGTCATCAGTGGCATCGGTACCCTGTGGGATTTCCCGTGAATGGTCTGCAAGAGATTGAGAGAGACAGTCAGCATACCCCGCTGCCACCTGGTCTGGCGTGGACTTGCTATCATTTAAACCCTTCAGCTGTCTCCCAATCACATTAAAACTTAAACCCTTTGAAGAAACTTAAAGAATTTTGTATTTATTATTAATTATTATTGTCTTTATTAAAATTAATTAGAGTCTAATTTTTGTCATTTCAGTCAGAGTATGGTTTAACATTTTATTCTGTCTGTTTTTATTTTAATATTTTTCTGTGTTTCTAGTCAGTATAGATAGCTCTTTGAGAACACTCCCTTCACCAGCTGGATAGTACATCTTCTGGTGCAACATGCCACTGGTAATGTCATCTGATGTGACAGAATGGTGCAGCCAGTTTGTAATCAAGATAGCCATATCCCTCTTGAATTACTCTACTAGATTTCATATTCTGTGTGTGTGTCTCTCTCTCTCTCACACAAACACACACACACACATACTGTCTAACTTGTCAACATATGATCAAAGACTGCCTTGTGTCCAAGTTATACCATTACCTATGAATCAATCCTCTTAATTCATGGTAAAGGGTTTTACCTGCAAATGCTCTGTAGCCCATCTCAAAGAGCTTGCACCATTTTCACTGGTTCACATAGTCCTCAGATATTTTCCTCTTGATTTAACTAAACACAGATACCACCCCCCTAATGGTCAGCTTACTGTGATTGATTCCATTGTAGGTTGTGTATGCTGTTGCTTTTAGTACCTAGTCAAGACTCCATGAGTGTCAGTCACCTTAAAAGTTTTTTTTTCTGACAACAGCTAAGTGTGCCCTAGAAAATTCCTGAAATAGAGCAGGCAGAATGACCTTGCTCCAACAAACAACATGATTCCTCATGAAGAGGGTCTGTCTTCTCCATCACCATTTTAATTCACAAGGAAACTGAGCTTATTCATGTAGTACAAGATACCTTATACAAAACATCCTTGAGTGGGTGACCTACATAGTGCAGGGTGGTCTCAACGAAACTGCAAAATTGCATATGCAAAACTTAGACCAAATAGCTTTAAATGGGAGTTGGTATGCTTGTATTTATCAGAAAAAAATATGTCAAAGGTATAAGCAAAACGTACTTGAAAAGATTTCTTAAAGTAAGGTAAATAATCATAAATACAAATTTTTAGATAGGTCAATAATTCTTACAATAAGGAAAACTAGATTTAATGTCATGAGTTAAATACTTTTCACTTGACTTAGATTACATTTTTGCAGTGCACAAGCAGGGGTGGATTTACCATGAAATTAATGACGTTTAAGCTTCAGGGTCCCTAATCCCATAATGGCCCCACAATCGACTTTAGTCTTCATCCCCCCATAACTCAAAAACTATAAGGCATAGGAAATTTTTATTCACACCAGTGACTTTGACATGTGAAATAATCCAGTGCAGCAATTTTAATGAAAATGTGAGATGTAGTGGGTAATTTTTTTTTTTAAATTAGCAGTGATCTGTCATGAAACAATCTCATTGAAGAATATAACAGTGGTTACCCAGATCTCATTGCTGGTTGCGAAGGGGCCCTCATAACAGTTCAAAGTTCAGGTACCCAAAAATGTATGTCCATCACTGACCCACACACCAAGGCAGACTTGAAAATATTGGACAAATAAAGAGTCACTAATTAGCCTAAAGTGAATTTTGAGATATGAGAGAAAAACGGAGGACTTGAGCACAAGGAGAACATGCAAACAGAAAATGATTGGGATGTGAAACAAATGTCTCTGAGAGCTACTCTTGTCTCTCTTAAAAACTCATTAGACTACATCTGGAATGTTCAAAATTAAAATGGTATCTATTGATTAATTTTTTTGTTGTGTTGTAAATCAGACATTCAAAGATTCTCCCTCGTTTCTTTTTCTTGCTCTCTTATTGTGTAATTGTTGCCTGATTAATGTTACACAGCAACAGAAACTGACAGTGGGGGCCAAGGACAAGTTGCAAGCAAAAAGATACTACAAAACTGAAGTTGTTTTGTGTGGGTGGGTTTATCTTTGTTATTATTACATTATTGTCATTGATTTGAGGAGCCATACATGCAAGAATGCCATTGTACACTATGCATATGACAATAAACTTGAACTTGAATCTTATGGAAGAACACAGTATTATTATGAGGGTCCCTCACAGCCTTGTTGAGCATCCTGGATATTTTCTAATTCTGTTCTAGGCAAACATCTTCTTTGCCTTTTGGCAGGCTTCATGTTATCCAGGATTTGATGAACAATTTATAATTTAGTGCAGTTATGAGGAGATCTCATTGAGATCACATGGTACCTTCCGCAACCATTTTCTCAAAAACCTCTGCCATCTTCTTTTCATTTTTAATCCTCATCATGTGTTTATTTTATGTCTGGCTTTAAAATAGACTTTTCATAGCAACTTAAATGTATTTATATAGGTATGTATAAATCGGCTGGGATGGGAATCAGCACCTCCAAATCCGAGACCATGATCCTCAGCCGGAAAAGGGTGGAGTGCCCTCTCAGGGTTGGTAGGGAGTGAGGGAAGAATGGAGCGTGAGATCGACAGGCGGATTGGTGCGGCGTCCGCAGTAATGTGGGCTTTGCATCGGTCTGTTGTGATGAAAAAGGAGCTGAGCTGTAAGGCAAAACTCTCAATTTACCAGTCGATCTACGTTCCTTCCCTCACCTATGGCCATGAGCTATAGGTAGTGACCGAAAGAATGATATCGCGAATACAAGTGGCTAAAATGAGTTTCCTCTGCAGGGTGTCTAGGCTTTCCTTTAAAGAGAGGGTAAGAAGCTCAGTCATCCGGGAAGGGCTCAGAGTAGAGCCGCTGCTCATCCTCATCGAGAGGATTCAGATGAGGTGGCTTGGGCTTCTGATCAGGATTCCTCCTTGACACCCCCCTAGTTAGATGTTCCGGGCACGTCTAACCAGGAGGAGGCCCCGGGGAAGACCCAGGACACGCTGGAGGGACTATGTCTCTCGGCTGGCCTGGGAACGTCTCGGGATTCCCCCAGAAGAGCTAGAAGAAGTGGCCGGGGAGAGGGAAGTCTAGGCATCTCTGCTCAAGCTGCTACCCCCGCGACCTGACCTCAGATAAGTGGAAGAGAATGGATGGATGGAAATCATTCATTGATTATTGTCACTTATGGTGCAAAAACTCTCAAATGTTTTGTTCTGTATCATACGTTTTTTTGAGTAAGTGAAATAAAAGAATGTAGTTCTTTTTAGCAGATCCACCAGATGTTTGTTTGAATAAACTCTTAATTCAACTCCAAACTGTAACTGCACAGGGCTGATTGCTGCAGTTCCTACATTTTTGTCTGGTGGTGTTTATGGGATCAAGTGGTACAGTCCTTGTAGTGAAAAGCAACTCACTCGGTGGTCGTTAAGAAGATTAAAAGCACAAGCACTAGCAAAATAACAGAATAGTATCTTATAAATATTGGAGGGCCACTTTTGGTATGGATTAGGCAATGTATCCTGAACCAAATGTTTCACATGCCGGATCTCTAGAAGTATAAGCTTATAAAGTATAAATGCTTTTGAAAAATATAAAATGTGAAACCACTTTGTAAAATAATGTTTTTGTTTATCACAAGTAAAGGATAGCAGCACAGTGCCATATTGGTTAGTGCGTTTTTACCTTATGAATCCAGAATTATGAGTTTGAATCCCATACCCTGGTGTTTAGAGTTTGCGCATTCTCCGACTCCCTGTATGCATGATAAGTTTTCCTTCAAATAATCTTTTTTCATTCCTGCATCTCCAAAGACATACATGTTAAGTGGCATTTCTAAAATTTCTAAAGTGGCATCATGCATAATGCCGTGCATAGAACTCACACTATAACATGACGTATGCACAAAAGCCAGAATGTGCTTATGCACAGAAAAATCCAGATGCAGGAATCTGTGCGTTAGCCTACTTCCGCGTTCTTCCGCCCCATAAATCCCAGTCAGCGTGAAAAGTAACGCTCATGCACGCGCCTGTCATGTCAGATATCAAAGTCGCCTTGAAAAGGCGAGTCGTAGCCCACCGTCTGAGTGTCATATGAAAGCTTATTAGGGTACAGAGAAAAAAAAGGCACACAGTGGGGAAAAAGCACGAAATGTCAACTTCAATCTCGAAATTTCCACTTTAATCACGTAGTTTATTTTGTCATTAAAGTAGAACATCATAAACTTCATCTTAAAATTGTTTAATTAACTAGTTTCTCAAATCACATCGTAAGTAAAGTAGCACGTTAAATGCTTTGTTTTGTATGTGTCCTTCTATGTGCTGTATGTGTGTAAATCACTACATGCTTCTTAAACCGGCTTTCTCTACCTCCGACAGGACACAGAATCCATTACATTCATGATATTACAGCTCTCTGAATCATTAAAATACTGAAATGTATACCTGATATAATTTTCATGATGATAGGAGTTAAAGCATGTTATTAAACATGGGAACATGGTGCGCGCAGTGATTGTGTGCGACCTTCGATGAAATAATTTATTGCAGCAGTACTCAGGAGCGGCTTTAGACTCATGGCAGCCCTGGTCAGAGAAAGAATTGGTGGTCCCTTCGCCCGCCAATGTCAATATGGTTTCTTACGCATGGCGGATGGTCAAGTCCATTGCGGACACTGCATAGCCGCCTCATGCTCATGACACAAGCGTTTAACTTTTGCAGAAATTTGCCGCTGCGTTTTTAGCTGTGTCGTTATTTTCTCTTTCTATTTTACATTCAATATATATTGGCGTGGCGACCCCTGGGATTTGGCGGCCCTGTACTGTCTCTTTCAAATGTACTAACCTCCAATTCCTGTCCTTCCTTTTCTTTCTCCAAGTAACCGATCGCCACACAATCAGCTCTGTAATGAACATTAAGCCATCTGTAAGCTTATAACGCCGATTCTTCAGAACTTTTAATGAACATTGAAATATCTTCATAGTACATGTTTAATTATTCTATCCTTCGTGCCAGTCCCAGTGAAGCATACAGTGCAGGGCAGGAACAATCGTGGGCGGAGCACCAGATTCTTGCCAGCGTAGCAACACCATGTCCTTTAATTATTAACAATATAGATTATTTAAACAAAGTTAAAGTTTTATCTGTATAATAAACATATTTTGCTGCATTTCATCTTAAAAATGATATTGTCATCATATGTAAATACACTCTTTATAAAGTGGCTCAGGTTATGCAATATTATAACTGTATTGCAAGTTTACAGTGAGGTGATTGAAATTATAATTACAGAAAGTTCTACAAGGAGCAGTTGATGGACTGACTGAGTGCGTTTAGAGCTCTTGGGATAAAACTGTTTCTGAACCGCAAGGTCCGTACAGGAAAGGTTTGAAGCGTTTGTCGTATGAGAGCAGTTCAAATAGGACGCATGGCTGAGGCAGCGTGTGCTTGATGCTGTATACCGATAATTCTCTTTCCGATCAGCTTCTCCGAGTGGTGCAGTTAGTGTAATATGGAAACAGATGATCCGCTGTGGCAACCCTAACGGGAGCAGCTGAAAGAAGAAAAAGAAGGTGCAGTGAGAGTAACAACGCTAAAGCAGCTAAGGTATTTAGAATAATTTGACCATTCCGTGGACCATTATATTGTTACTGGTTAATAACAATCAGATGCATTAAACTAATAAATAATATACAGTTAATTTCAGTGTATTTATAAAGCCGCGTCAGGAAAAGAAAGGATAACCACACAGGAACAGTAGCACTACTTTGACGCTGGGTGCCGCCAGTCTGCAAAACCGAGTGGAGAATTTGCGTACGACAGGGTATGAAGTACCGTGGAAATGTGCGTGGCTTTACAGTAAGTTTAAGTTTTATACATCGCGATTTGAATGTGGAAACGTTCTTATGCAACATTTCTGTGCATACGCACTGTTTATACATGAGGCCCCTAGTGTGTGTGTAAGTGTAAATGGGTGTTACCAGTAGATGGGCAATCTGTTCAGTATTGTTTCCCAACTTGCGCTCAGTTCAGTTGGGTAGATTTTCGCAGGTTTTAGGATGTTTACAGGTGTATGTACTAGTGAGCAAATGTTTTAACAAATGCTCCATTGAAAGACTTTGTGAAATGCATATTTTATACTGTGTCACCCCATTATATTGTTATCGATCCTATTATCTATACTAATAAAAGGCAAAGCCCTCACTGACTGACTGACTGACTGACTCACTCACTCACTCACTGACTCACTCACTAATTCTCCAAGTTCCCGTGTAGGTAGAAGGCTGAAATTTGGCAGGCTCATTCCTTACAGCTTCCTTACAAATGTTGGGCAGGTTTCATTTTGAAATACTACGCGTAATGGTCATAACTGGAAGCTATTTTTCTCCATATACTGTAATGAAGTTGAGCTCGATAGCCGTGGGGGGTGGAGGTTTGTGTGACATCATCACGCCGCCCACGTAATCACGTGAACTGACTGTCAACAAATTACGTAGAAAACCAGGAAGAGCATCAAAAAGCGCTGAAGAAAACATGCGTTATACAATTGAGAAGGCAGCGAAACAATAAGAAGCGAGCGAGTGACATACAACCATATTCATGAGTGCTGCTACTTTGGAAACAAAGCACGGTGTAAACATAAAGTTTAAATTAAGTTCATAGACAGGCTGCCGCTGGCATTTGTCATGTCCACGGATAATACGGGATACAAGTTTAATGAGAGGACGCAGGATATAAACGAGAGTATTGATCACTTTGTAACTAAGTTAAAATTGCACGTGAAGGGCTGTGCTTATGCAAATTCCGAGAGACTGTTTTTGTGGGGATTGACAGTTAAAGGCGGGTGGGGAGTCACGTCATCATCTCCCTCCCATTCACCTCATTTCGCTCTGAGCTGAGCTCCGCAGCTAACACAGTGTTACGGAAGCGACTTTGTGACGCTGCCACCAAATACTCACAGAAAAATCCACAAGTTTGTCTCTACAGTTTCTCCACATTGAATCCTCCAGGCACTACTTACAAAAGGTTACATTGACAATCGTGTTACGTTATTTTTAAAATGTTTCCTTTTCTTAGCACAAGCACAGCTGAGAAGCTTTGATGCATGTAATCCATAACGCGTTAAAAAATCACGCATTTAATCACACTTTGCATTACAAACAAAGGGGAACTTCTGTCAATGCATGATTTCCTGGTACACCGATTACATTATCAGCGCTTCCCGATTCATTTTACCCTCGCACCCCCTTGGTTTGAGAAGAAGTATGAAAAAATATGAGGTTAACACAGAAAAACAGATCACCAATTGAAGCTTTATGAATAATCGATTCGCCATCAATAATTGTTTTGGTAAAGCCATACTCAGTGTAATCCTCCTTCCATTTTATAATTTTTCCACCACTAGCCATGATTAAATTAGTAAAAAAGTAAGAGCGAAGCGAGGGTGACTTATTCAGGCAGGCAGACGACAGCTCAGTAGCTCGAATTTGGATATAAGTAGGTTCTATTTAGTCGCCAGAAATATCTTTGTTAGGAGTGGAAGTTGAATTTAGTCTTTAAATTTCTATGGTAAAGAAAAAGTTATGCAATGATGACTAAATTTAACTATATAAAGTCAAAACTTGATTATATAAAGTCACTGTCGGAATATTTAAAGTCAAAACTTGTTTCTGAATATATAAAGTCAAAACTTGAATATATAAAGTCAGCGATGGAATATATAAAGTCAAAACTTGAATATATAAAGTCAGCGTTGGAATATATAAAGTCAGAGCTGGAATATATAAAGTCAAAACTTCAATATATAAAGTCAGCGCTGGAATATCCATCCATTTCCCAACCCGCTGAATCCGACCACTGGGTCACGGGGGTCTGCTGGAGCCAATCCCAGCCAACACTGCGCGCAAGGCAGGAACCAATCCTGGGCAGGGAACATGCATCATTTTCAAAACATTAACCGAACAGTGTTTTTTTAATTTATTTTTCTGAATACGTTTTTGTTAACTTAGTTCAGTTCAGGGTCTTTTCAATCAATAGATTTTGACTTTCACTTTATATATTCAGGAGTGAGTTTATATACTCCGATGTTGACTTTATATAATCAGGAATGACTTTATAAATTCCGACGCTGACTTTATATATTCAGGTTTTGACTTTATATATTCCGGGTATTTTGCTATATATATTGTGGCATTATATATATATATATATATATATATATATATATATATAGATATATATATATATAGATATACAACAACACTCATATCAAAGACAAAACAATTACATTAACAATCATGTTACGTTATTTTTTTAATTTTTCCTTTTCTCTTTCATAACTTCTTTAACACACTACTTCTCCGCTGCGAAGCGCGGGTATTCTGCTAGTTCTGTTATATTGTGAAAAATATCAAACACTTTGTGTTCTTGGTGGCTAAACAAAAAGGAGTGCTAATCTTCTATGAAACAATTTGTTCCGGAGCATGTCATTCCTCTTCTAGATAGTGGTTAGCACCTGGTGAATGAAGCTTGGCATTTGGATGCTTGGCAGCCTCACTCCTTAATTCCCCACCAACTCAGTTTGTAAAGGATGGTGTACTGTACCTCTGCTTGCACTGCACAACAGCAGGGTGCTAAAAATAAGATTAATCAGCACCCACAGGGAAACTTAATAAGGACAGACCAGCAATATTATTTAAAAACTGCATTCATTGCCCAGAGGGCAATAGACACCATTCCAACAGCTGCCAAATATGCTGCAGCACTTTCATTAAAATGCTAACTGAACAGTTTAATAAGAAACAAAGAGATGTGAGAGGACACCCAAGCTTTCAGATAAGCCACTTTTTGAGGTGTTCAAATATCCTTTACCTTGCTTTTTGTAAAATATAATAAAAGAAAAATTTAAATGGCTTGCTGCCTTGAAGACTTATTGTATTTAACCTCTTCAATTCCCATAACTCAGCAGAAATTGTAGTCTCTTGGCGCTCTTCTGCCAAATAAGGGTCTTATACTCTGTATTCATAAAGCTCTTGATCTATTCAGACACAATCAAGAACATAAGATTCTTTTTTCTTTCCTTTACATCATTCCTTTAGATAATGAGAAATATACCTAAGTACTGATACCCCTCAGATTCCAATATGTCATCCAGTTGTGCTGGAATAACCTTCAATACCCCCTGACTATGTATTGCATAAATTAGATTACAGGATGTTTGTTTTTGTCTTTATGAGTTAAAAATATGTTTTAATCCAATTCCAAGGGCTGATGTGTAAATGACTTTTATTAATTGATGTTTAATATTAGATGTTATTGAACAGTTTAGATACCTTGTGGAGAACAAAGAACCTTCTTGCATCCCTCTTGAGATTCCCATTCCTGATTGTGAATGACTTTTCAGTGTCAATCTTATTTCGAAATTTCTATGAAAAGGGACACCAGAATAGAGTATTGGTCATCGCTTCAAATTTGAAAATTCCAAGCAACTGATATCATATCCACCAAATTTGTAAGCAGTTTTTAGCCTTAGCCATTAAGCTGCTAGCAGATCTATAATCTTCTGTTTTACCTGATGTGTAACTAAAAGCATTAGTATGGGAAGCATTTGCACACCTAATCCATTTGCACCACTCATCTCATTAGTCACCTCCAGCTTTATGCACACAAATATCATCATTCTGTTTAGAGTTTACATGTTCTGTCCATGTGCGGGTTTTGCATTGGACCCTTCGGTATTTTGATTTTTGATTCCAATATGTCCCTGTGTGTGAATGGATGTGTGAAGGGGCTTTGAGATCGATTGGCCATCTCGAATAAGTTCCTACCTTACACCTGGTTCGACTCCCTGCCACTCTGTACTGGATTGGGGTTTAGAATGTTTACTTCCAGATGAGGACAAAAATATCTACATTGTTGACCTCCAAGAACTGGAATTAGAATATTATGTTATATTATATGTTATTTAGGGCAGTACAATGGCACAGTGGTAGCTCTGCTGCCTCGCAGTTAGGAGACCCGGGTTCTCTTCCCGGGTCCTCTCTGTGTGAAGTTTGCACTTTGTAAGTAAGCACTTTGAGCTACTGTTTGTATGAAAATGTGCTATATAAATAAATGTTGTTGTTGTTGTTGCATGTTCTCCCCGTGTCTGTGTAGGTTTCCTCCAGGTGCTCCACTTTCCTCCCACAGTCCAAAAACATGCAGGTTAGGTGTATTGGCGATCCTAAATTGTCCCTAGCGTGTGCTTGGAGTGTGTGTGTGTGTGTGTGTGCCCTGTGGTGGGTTGGCACCCTGCCCGGGGTTTGTTTCCTGCCTTGTGCCCTGTGTTGACTGGGATTGGCTCCAGCAGACCACCGTGACCCTGTAGTTAGTATATAGCGGGTTGTATAATGGATGGAGGGATGTTATTTATTGCTGTTGTTTGGTGTTATTGATATCTATATTGATTCATGTCTCATGCACTATATCATTGTTCGAGGTACAGTACTATAATTTTACATTTGATGTTTTTATTCTAGCTGGACTATAATAATAATAAATTGAACTGAAAAATTAAATCTTTCTATATTCTGACTGTACTTTCTTTCATTCATATTACCAAAATGAACCAGACATACATTTAATGCCATTTTAAATGATCTAAGCACAGGAGCAAGATATAGCATGTATAATTATAACTTGTTTAGGCAGCAAATGCTGAATTCTTCTATAGCTGTCTGGATTTGTGGCTTAAACACCAATAAATACTGTCAGTTGAGCTTCAGGGACTGAGGAGTCACTAACATGGATCAACAAAAGCAGACTAAGGTTCAAGGTAAAATTAATTCAATAACAGCACACAAACTTTGTGTCATGTCATCACACCCCTGCTATAAAAGATGGGTGTGCAGATAAAATCCAAATTTAGGATTATTTAAAGAACTACTTTCAATAGATACCACTAAAGCAAATCTAGAAAAAGAAATTAATTTTGGCCTTATTTTTGCAAGGAATTTTTGTAGGTTTTTTCTTAGGATAGTGTTGTGTTTTAAGAATTGTAAACACTTACGGTTGTCAGCTCTCTGCCTGTTTCTCAACAATCCATTGAATTGCCCCATAAATTATGCTTTTGTCTGCTGCTCAAAATCATCCCAAAATTTTTCTTTAAACAACCTTAATATTAAGTGTATGAAAGTTCAAGGCTAAGCTCAGATGAGTATATCCCATCTCTCAATGTCATCTTCAAAAATTCACAATCTGCAGGACAAAGTATGCCATGGGACTCTTTAAGTAACCAAAAGAAGGCATGCTATGAAAGCAACATTGGAGGTTGAGTATTGGTAAAAGCAACACAGAGCACCACAGTTGTATATTCATGGTGAAAGACATTCCACATCAGATTTGATGTACATCACTACATTCCTGAAGATCAGTTTGTATTGGGGCACTAAATGGGCTACCTTGTTTAATTGGCAACATCAAACAAACAACAAAAAGATTGTTTACAGGCACTAAATAAGGTAGGCTCGTATCAGTGTGATGAATATTTCTCTTAGAGAAAGTTTCCATCACCAGGAGCTCTGTCCTCTTTAAGGGTATGGTTTAAAAAGAGCTGCTACCTTCCTGGAACTACCCATTTTTATGACATCCTGCTCTGGAAGCCATGAGAGGGGGTAGGCGTCCCTCTTGGTTGTCTTCTTGGAATTGTGAGTGAAAGAGAAGACACATTTAGCAACAACACCCTCTTTTGTCCTGCAGTGGTCTCACAGAGCCAGGAAGTTGATCCTCAGGTGCACATACATAACAATGTACTGTAAAAGTTGTTGTGGTAAGTAGGGGAAGGTGGCATCAAATAAGGACAGGGAATTGGACAGTCCTCCCACAAAAATAATCTGTTTATGTGTCTAACAACTTAGGTCTGTCCTTCAAGAATAAGAAGGAAGGTATCATTTTGCATGTTGCAGGCATCTTGGAAGGAAACATGTCACATCCTCCAGGATGCCAAGTGATAGCATAAGAGGTAAGTGCAAGGACAGAGTGCGAGGCAGTATAGATTTTACTATAATGACTGACCCATGAAAGTGCTACAGAAACTCCAGAGGCTGCTAGGTGGCACTCTAACATGGAGTTTGATGATCTCTGACTTCAGTTAATGACTCTGTGCTTTGGTTGTAAGTGACTCCATGATGCAATGCAAAAGCACTTCCAGCCACATTTTTGTAGTTTTACAGAACGTTGAGTATCAGTGCTCCACCTCTAGACTACTTCCTTTACCGTCTATCTCTTTGCCACTTTATGTGGTCTACCTTCTTTACTTATTCCCAGTCATACACATGCCAGTTCATTCCTCACTGCTCAGGGGAGCATGAGTTTGTACATATTACTGTTTTGGTGTAGCTGCCATCATTATTATTAATCACATTGATTGCTCACTTGTTTTCAGTACAATTTAGCACTGGCAATTGTACAAAAATTAGATATTTGATGTTGATGTTGTGGTTTTAATGCTGGCCTTTAATGGTTGAAATGTATAAGGATATTTTTTGAAGAAAATAATTTTGTGCAATTGTTAATAACATTATTCAGCTGGCATATTAATCATATATTATAAAACATTGTGTTTCTCCCTTGTGTGAGGTTTACTTGAGGCCTTTTCCAATGGT